>NW_027468774.1:27188056-27385556 GCF_046254945.1 Alosa pseudoharengus | reverse complement strand
TGTTACATATTTTATATTCACTCACACATTTTTTTGGTTCACAGTTTCTACATCAGTTGAGTAGAGATGAAGAGTCTTGTTTAAGCATGTCTGATTAAAGGAATTCAATGAACTCAATTACACAAATGTGATAAGCTGCACAGCCCAACAATCATAAAGACACAGATAACTTTTACAGTAGTCAAGCAGAAGGAATGGAATGAGACATAGTGGTGAATCAGCTGGGAGGTGTATAAACTTTACTTTTTTGATAATGTTATAATCAGAATTTAAAGGTATTATGAGCCTTTTCCAGACACATGCCAACTACTGTTACCCTGGCTCAGACAAATGAACGATGGGCCCCACCTTTGTAATGATACCACATTATGGGGCTTTTAATATGGTTTTTAGTTTGGCACATTTTGAACGACCATTCAAATAAACTTATGCAACAGATAAAAAGCCACTGACTCCCATGTCTAGCATGTTTAGTTGTTAAAATATCTCAAACGGACTCTTGCTTCACAGTGCAGGAATTCAGATACAACCAAGTAGTCAGCTTGATTAATTATATCCGTAACTATGTCACTATGAATAGTCGGGACAGTTCACAGGTGACAAGCCACATAGGGATGCTGTGACGCACAGTGTGTCCCTGATTAAGCTACAGTATAAATCCACTTGAGAGAGCCAAGAGAAAGAATCATTTTCATCTCCCCATTTATCAAACGAGTGGGAAGCAAAGGCCAAACGGATTGAAATAGTACCCACAGCTCTCCCAAGAATGGATGCCTCTACAGGTTCAGTCGAAATAACCTGTTTCTCTTAATCATGGATTGTTTCCTCGACCGTAGATGTACTGTATATAGCTATGGACCAAGCTGTGTAAGTGATTAGGAGACATTTAGCACATTCGGGCAATAGTCCTCACCTTTTTCAGCTTTTTGGCCCATGGTTTCTGAGCACGTGCAAAACCGGTGTCAAAGTCCTGGGACTCTTTAAAGCCCCCAAACAGCTTCTTGTGGAAGGTGTCTTTCTGCCAGGTGCGGATGCGGTCGCCGTCTTCGGACACCAGAGAGCGGCAGATGGAGGAGTGCAGCGCCGCGATGCGGTCAGCCGAGGACAGGAAACACTGCCACGCCTGCAACAGGGACCCATACAATGGACCTGAGAGAGAGGAACAGCAAGAGTACAGTACAGAGACATGGGTTATTTATACAGTATACAGAGACATGGGTCATTTATACAGTATGGGACATGAGTCATGTTCACAATACACAATTCACAATTCATGAACATAAAACACAAACAGACACAAGTCACTCTAAGCAAGATCCAACAAGATCCAAACACACAGACACATTCATACCAAATTAAACAAAAACTGCAAGGGAGTGAGTTTTTGTCCGTGATGTATTTGAAGACAGTGAGTGATAGTAACCAAAGAGTAGAGACGTACAGTCTATCTGCACTGGAGTTCATTAAGGGAGGGCCCTTTATGTGTTGTTTTTTCCTGTTGTTCAGGATGGAAGAATCTCTGAGACGGACTGCAGTACTCACTTGCGTCCACTAGGGGCTTCCATTTATTGCTCCACTCGCTGAGCTGCTGGGCGTACTGCCGCTCCACGCGGGCCCTCTCCTGGAAGCACGCCACCATGTCGTTACACGCCAGGAAGGCATTCTCTGTGCGTTTCACCGTACTGTGGTAATTTCCTGGCTAAGAACGACAGAGAGGGGATGTCAGAAAAAGAGGTTGCTATGAGAGAGAAAGAAAGAGAGAGAGAGAGAGAGAGAGAGGGGGGGGGGGGTGTCAGAAAAAGAAGACAGGAGGGGTTGTTATGTTAATTACTACTACAGGTACTCTTGCACCTGAACTGGCACGTGTGAGCAAGTGTGTGTGCAGAAGTGTAAACCCGGCTGATGAGAGGGGCTTGACATGCCCGCAGGAAGGCACCCTGACAACCACGCACATGTTGGTTTTAAGCCCCCGTAAAACAGTTTTCGATAAGACCTCCTCATCCATAAATTAATCACGAGAGCCAGTTAGTGAGAATGCTTTACAGTGTGTCAGAGCATTACAGCCAGTCGAGCCTTTGCATATGAAACTATACGTGATAAGCCTGTCAACTGAGCTGACGGAGAAAAAGGAAACATTTCTGAAGAACACAGAACTGAATGACAGAGAGCTGCTGAGGAAACAGTGCATTTTTTCAGACCTTAGTGATACACAAAACACTTCCATGACAGAGTCCCTGTTCATGTATGGGCATGTGTGTGTGTGTGTGGGTGTGTGTGTGTGTGTGTGTCAGGTGAGGATGAGAGGAATTCCATGTGGGGTGAGGCGATTTGAGGTGATCAGGTGACAGGTTGCCGGGACGATCACATGAACAGGGCATCCAGCAAAAAATGAAAGACATGGAAGGAAAGAAGGCATGAGGTAATGACATTTCCAGAAAGGGCGTTTTGGTTTTGTTTTTTTCGTTGATGTGGAGTCTGGAAAGAGATTCTGTTTTCCTGGAACTTGACAGTCTTTACCAACTCTGTCTTTTTTCTTCCCTCTGCTTCTCTTTTCTTTTCTCCCTTTTTCTCTCTCTATTTTTCTTCTCTGCTTCTCTCTCTCTCTCTCTCCGTCCTCTTGCTTATCCCCTGTCCCATATCTCAGTTTTCTCCCTAATCTCTCCCCTCCCCATTTTTCACACTCCCCCATTGTATCTGGCCACAACTCCCTCTTTCTCCCTTATTCTGTGTGTGAGGGCTTGTGAGTGTATGCATGTGTGAGTGTGTGTGTGTGTGTAGGCGTGTGTGTGTGTGTGTGTGTGTGTGTGTGTATGTGTGTGTGTGTGTGCATTTGTGGTTTTTTTCTGGAAGTGTGTAATGTGAGTATGTATGTGTATATGTCTGTGTTTGTGTGCATGTGTTATTGTTTGTGTGGGTGTGGGTGTATGTATGTGTATGTGTGTGAGTGCGTGTGCATTTGTGTGTGGTTTGAGTGCATGTGTGTGTGGTTTAAGTGCATGTGTGTGTGGTTTGAGTGCATATGTGTATGTGTATGTGTGTGTGTGTGTGTATGTGTGTGTGTGTGTTTCTGTGGCACTGTTTCTCCACACTCATCTGAGAGTAAAGTGAAAACAGCTGAGGAATCTTTTCATCAGCCAGGCCCATCGCACAAGGACAGCAACCGACCAATGGCGAGAAGAGCCACAGACATGTCACAGAGCCCCATCCAATGGCATTGCGAACCACATAACAGAGCTCCCGCAGCAGCACAGAAGCTGACCAATCACCGTGTAACTGGGACGAGCCCGGTTCACCACTGACTCAATCTGGGTCAGACTCCGCAGTAGAGAAATTACAGGCAGACATGAACTCTATAAAACACATGCACTTGCAATTACCACAGACACCAAAGGCAGCTCTTATTAGTGTCTGTCGCTTTAAAAATGAGTCAACCACTTCACCTAGCCATTAACCTCAATATCTGCACTGACCACGGAGTGCCAACAATGCTGACCATGAAGAAGACAGGAAAGATACTGGACATCAGCACACAGTGCATGGAAAAGAGTCAGAGCTCTTTGTTTACAAACAAGCTTGAGGGTTAACAGTGGAAAGACCTCTCTCAAATCTATCAGGCACCCGGAAACCACCCTGTATAGCCACTGAAATTACATTGGTCTGGACAATAGAAGCACGAGCCATTTAGGAAAGACAGATGGCCTTTCATGAGTCAGGGTGCAGCCCAGTCAAGCGCCTCGCTCGGGGGGGAAAAGCAGCACAGAGTTCACTTCAAAGGCTCATCTGTGCTGAAGAGACAGCATGGGGTTCACATGGACCCATGTTAAACCCTGGCTCACATGCCAACACTAAGCCACAGAAAGGGCGGCATTGTCCTCCACCTCGGTTGCAGCGTCTCCCTTTGAAGTGCAGGGTGTTGATACTACAAGACACAGACACATATCATGCCATTTTGTGCATGTCTATTCAACTCTACAGCCCTCTTCTACCGTCCTCTCCCCCGGTGTTTTTTCCCTCTCTACTCACCATCCAGAAGCTGCGGTTGTTGACGTCCTCTGGGCCATTCTCAGGCGGGGGAGTGGACATGCTGGACACTGGAGGAAGAGAAGACGACAAGAGACGGAGAGTGTCATCGAGGCAAAGCGGAAGACACAGAGGACGGGAAAAAAGTTGTTTTTTCAACTGAGGTTGAAAAAACTGAGGAGTGAGGTTGGCCTTTTTTATCCTATAGCAGTTACTCCCACATTGTCAAGTTCTGACATGTTCCAACGACATCAGCTTGAGAGCCTCAGGCCAGGTGATGCAGGGTGTTTCCCTCTCTGTTGACAGGATGAGACCAGGAGAAAGGTAGCCACTCCTCTCACCTGAAGTGCTACAACATTGCGTAAGAGCTGTTTGAACACAGAGGTTTGTTTGCAATATTATGGTATGACTACGGAAGATAATGATGTAATAGGATCCACCAGAAAAGGAAAATTCAGGAATACTTGCGTAGGAAAGTGTAGGATAGATAAAGACAGGGGTGCACAGCACGGTTACACTGTTTCAGAATAACATAACAAATGGGAGTTGACACGAACAAACAAAAAAACTATAATTAAATGTAATATTAGAACCACAATAGCTTCTATACACATAATCCTTGGACAGAAAAAAAACATTTTTCAAGAGACTTTTCAAAAACTCATGAAAAATGTAACCTTTAATGAGGACATATGGCGGTAACAACAAGCAATGACTGGAGTAATGAATATGCATTAAATTATGCTGCAGTCCATTTAATCAAGAATAAATAAATGCATAATGTCAACAACTCAGACTCCACAGAACACAAACACTGCTAAAATATGCTCTAAAGAAATACAGAGGGCAACGCAATGACCCAGCACAGCACAGTACAGTACAATGAATCAGACAGAAACCAGGTGGAACCCTGTAGGTAGGTACCCTATAATTATCTAGGAAACAAACAACTTCTAAAGCAGAACAAGGAGTGTACTGTCACAGTAAGACCTGTACAGTATGCTAGGCTGTGTAGTGTCTAAAGGAATTCAACATGGCTGCTGTTGAGAGAGGAAGCTAAGGGCCTTGCACTGAGTCTGATCATTTGCTATAGTGCTCTTTGCTGGCCAGACTGATATCAACATAAGTCAAACACTCGGATGTTTAACATTCATTGGTGGGATTCAGTCCGTGCACATGGTACGTCCTCACCCAGAATTCCCAGCATTGAAAGATGAGCTATCCCAAAATAAACAGAGGTGAAGGGTCAACTCCCACCCACTTCTCCCCTACTGTGTCTCCACAAACTGGTGTGTCAAAGCATTGCCCAAGAGAAACAATGCATGTTTTTACATACACTCACTCCTAAACCCACTCACACACACTCACACATGCTCAAACAAGACAGAATGCAAGTGTTTCACGTGCACTTGTGCAGATGCACAGGCTGATTGGCAAGCGTGGATTCACATGCCTCACATAGCACAGACACGCATGCACACATACACACATATTGCACACACTACACCATAAGAAATCCAATAACAATGATGAAATAATGCATACAAGTATCTTTAGCCCTTTTAATCTGTCTAGAATCATTATTGAAGAAGAGATAAGAGACACAGCTAAGAGGGAAATTTGCATTTGGTGACCCACCAATTCAGAAGAAAGAAAAATTGTGTGTGTGTGTTTATGTGTACATATGTGTGTGTATGTTAAATATTCTTGGGACTATGTTCTGTGCAGGGAGTTCACACACCAAATTTGGTTTCCCCCTTTCTCATCACAGGGGGTCATGGATGTAATAAATCTTCCCCTAGTTGACCTTTGATCCCACTTCCTGCTTCCTCTTTGTCCCCTTCCCTCCCATCAAACTATGACTCAGAGGGGATTTGGGAGGAATGCTATAGACGTCTTCATGTCTCCATCCTATAGATAATCTGCCTGCGCAGTCTACTCATTTCAGTCATATCCAATATGTTCATGCAGTCTTTATACATGAGCACTTCTCAAATACCTCCACTGACTACCATCAGAGTTATTAATTGAAGCAGACATGCACCATCACTATTACTTTAATGTAAAGCATATATAGATCTAGCGCTCCACAACAACAGCAGTTAAAGTTGTATACGTTTTCTCTTTCACGGTAATTGCAATGAATGATAAAAACAGTACAGCGCTGTTAAAATGGTTAAACATTATGACGTTTCAGTCAACCAAAGTCTTTTTTGCTAATCCTTTCTGCTAATCCCTTCAGCTAAACACTTTTTATTTTCAGGCTGTGATCGCATGAAAAGTTATGAATACACATAAAAGTTTCAACTGAAGGCAGTTTAACAGTTGTCAATGCTTTTTTTCTTGTCAGTTACACCCCTTACAAACCCTGCGCCCCTTCACCCCTTGCTTAGTTGCCCCCTTTTGCCCCCCCCCCTCCACCCACCCTGGCGCACGTTCTCTGCCCCCCCACCCCTGTCCCCGTTTCGACTGTCACACATAACTCTAGCAATACACGCCCGCACTAGCTGGAAATATATAGCAACTTATGAACGCATATGACAGAAATAGAAAACGCATCAGGAGCCTGGGGCATGAAGTTTGATGAAAATTCACGCTAAGAGCACTAAGATCAGAGGGAATAAAACTGCAGAGAAGAACGTACCCCAAAGTCTTCCCCTATGAGTGTCCTCCTGGGGGTTGTTGGCTTGGAAAGTTGAGTTTCTTCGGCTCCTGTTGTCTCTTCTCTCTGTCCTCTAGCTTTCAGTGCCCTCTCTTTTTTTCCCTCCTGTGGTCAGTCTCTTCCCTCCTTCTGTCTCTCGCACACTTTTCCGTGGTTTTGTTTTTCTTTTTTTCCTCTTTCTCCCTCCTTTTGGCCTGTCTTCGGTGTTTGGTGAGGTGGCTTTCTCTCCCTCCTCTCCCTCTCACTCGTTCCCTTTCTCACAGAAAACAGCTGCAGGAAACAGGGCTTCTCGGTCGCTGTATCAGAGAGCTGAACAGCCCCCCCTCCTGTCCCACCCACCCTACCCTACTCTTGCTCCAGCTCTCTGTGAACTGTTAATGAATGCAGGGTGGCCTTGCCCATGGTGTCTACACAAGCCTGTAGACTACACCTTCAAACTAGTGACCCTGGCCGGTAGGGCTGAGTGATGTGATGGAGTTGTTACACTACTGGTAGAACAAAAGATTCAGTATACGCAGACGGCATTTTGAAAATTATTCCATCCTGTAGCCTTGGAACTTTTTGTCCCCAGGGTATTTGTAGAATTTGTAGCTGGCAAAGACCCCAACGTAGCAATGGGGTCAGAGAGAGTGTGTGTGTGTGAGAGAGAGAGAGAGAGAGAGAGAGAGAGAGAGAGAGAGAGAGAGAGACATGCTAATTATATTTCTATAGGTTATAATATACTTCAAAAGCGTGTAAACCCATAATATAAGGTATGTTTATTATGTAAGAAATGTAATCTCTGCATCTGAGAAACTTTAGAAGGGAATTTCTCTTGGGCTGTGCAGTGTGACATGGTGTAAAGAGACCCTTTATGTCCCCAAAATATTATAAAGATAAAATTCCAGTACAGTAGAGTAAATTTACTCCAGCCTCTATTTTTGGTGTACAAGGATTTATTTCTGAATTTCTGATGGAAAAAAAGGGGTATGGGTGGAGGGATTTTTTTCATCAGAGGCACTTATGCTTCAAACCCTCAGACCCTCAAGATGAAGCACACCACATATGAGTATTCCATACTCGAAAATACACGGAAACCACTAAGTTGTAAAATAAGAAACTGTATCAGATGAATGAAACTGTATAAGACCATCTGCATGAACATGAGCTGACTATAGTGGGATCGGCCTTCTTCAACTTAAATCACTGTCTTGTACTGACTGACTGGCTATTTTAGGTTAGAGTTAGGCCTAGGTCATAATATGAATGCAATGGCTTATGTATGTGATTTTTATTAGGGTTAATCCTAAACCTAGAAAATATTCTGCTTTTATGTAGGATAGCCATTTCTGCAAGCCAACCTATCCTGATAAAATTAAAATGTTATGCAATTGCTTAAGTGCAGGATGAAAATCACGTTTTCAATACAGTAGCCTATAAAACCCTCTGAATTATGGACACTTACTAAAGTCAGCCTAGACCTATCCAGATCAGCTAACTTAAAATATTGGAAAGCAGCCTAGGCCTAGGCCTACAATCTTTTTGTTTAGTGTGGGTGGAATTTCTTTCTTTTTTATATACTTACAATGACGATGAAGGTCTATTAAGGGTAATGAAGAACTGTTGTGGTGTTTGTTGCTGTACAAAACTTTTTTTTAAGAACTAAGATTGGGAAACAATGTTGTCTAATAGCACTCTATTCTTTGATGTCCTCACATCTGACATTTCACCATCTAGTGTTCGATTGTGAAATCTGGTGATGAAAAGGAAACCATGGATTTCTAGCCTGGATGAACTCAGTCCCAGACGAACTTCTTGTCTGGGTCATAATTTCTCTGCACAGGCGATTGCTAAACAAAGCAGGCGATAACTGGGGATAGCTAAGGGTCCTTCGAGAAGAACGTATAAGTGTGACGCGTCTCCTCGTGGCTGGTCTCAGTGAGAATGGAAAGCATGTGCTGTTGCTGCTAAATGGTAGGTAGCACTAGGCGATAAAGATTTAGAACTTGTGCTTTCAGTACTTATCTGACATGATAAACATGTGTGATTTATTTGGTTTGGTAAGCACCAGAGGTTCCCTAGGCAACGTTAACGTATGTTTGTGAAATGTATTAAATCCAAGCTCACACCGGGACAAACCACATGGCTAACGTGGGTGTCCTTGGTAACATTACGCCGTCAAGTGGCAAGTTAAAATTAACGTTATATTAGTTTGTAATGGTCTCTTATGATGCTTTGCACTGGGCTCTGAATTTCTGTGGCGACGATGTGCTGCTCTGCTCCTGACATGGCAGAGTCTGAGGAGATGTCTGGTAACCGCTTGTGTTTCCTTGTTTTAATTCTTGGCGGAATTCTAATGGTCTCCCTTTAAATTTACAGATGGCAGTATCCCACCGAAGTTGACTAGTCCAGAGGTGAGTTTATTTGCATTTGTTATAACGTTAATGGCATTGGAAACAAACGGTAACGTTATAAGGCCTTCAATGATGTCTTGCACTGGGCTCTGAATGACTGTGGGGATAACGTGCTGCTCCGCTCTTGACATGGCGGAGCCTGAGGTGGCTGTAAACTGGAGAAGAGCTATTGGATACGTTCTCAAATGTGTGGCTTTGTCTCACTCAAAATTGTTTTTCCTTTCAGGTGAATATTGAATCAACTGGAGACATCAGTCAACGCAAATGGTTAAGTTTTAAATGGGTGACCAGTGACGTGTTTAAGGTTTAGCTTTAAGCAATGTAACAGTCACTTTTGGCTGCACGTGAAGGACCGAACACACAACCTTTAGGGAACGTTCCCTAAAGGTTCTCTGAAGGTAGCAGCTAATCCCTTTAGGGAACCTTCCCTAAAGGTTATGTGTTTGCTGGGCGCTAACTTTACTGTGAATAATCAGGTTGGTATGTCCGGGCCCTAAAGCCCTCCTTACACTGACAGACTTTGCAAATATTTGGAAAAGACTTTTGAAAGACTACAGTCTCAGACCCTCTCACATCTAAAGACAAGTAGAGTTTTAAGTCACAGACTATGATTTTGCAATGACTAGGGATCTTGCAGGGTCACTATTTACAAGACTGCAACAAGATTCCTTTAAATTATTATCCATCCCCTAGCGGAAATTCCAGTAGAAATCCAGTTGAAAATCCAGTTGAGATCCAGTAGGAATCCAGTTGAGATCCAGTAGGAAACCAGTAGAAAATCATTAGGAAACCAGTTGGAAACCAGTAAAAACTTCAACTGGTTTTATTGGTTTTTATATGGAAATTGGAACACTTCTACTGGTGGGTAACTGGTCTCTACTGGACTGTATTGGTAAGGTCCAGTTAAAGAAACCTACTGGTTGATGAACTGGTGTTAAATGGTATGAACTGGTTTAAGATTATATTATATTTTTTTACTGGTGGGTAACTGGTCTCTACTGGATTGTATTGGTAAGGTCCAGTTAAAGAAACCTACTGGTTGAATGAATTGGTGTTAAATGGTATGAACTGGTTTAAGATTATATTATATTTTTTAACTGGTGTGAATTGGTCTGTAATGGTTTTAACTGGTGACAACAGGTTTGTACTTTAGAAAAACAAAAATAGATATGACTCAGCTTAAAACTCTAGTTGTTTTACATAGGCCTACAAATGTTTTCAATTATCAACTTCTCCTTTTTTAAAATGTGCAATTCTATTTTCCTACTATTATACCTACTCCCAGAACAATTAACAAAGAACAACATATTTCAAAAGGTATGATTAAGGCGGTTTTTATTTTTTTCTGTTAAGATCTATGATTTTTTTCTGAAATGAATACTCCTATTTTCTTGTGGCGTACAGCCACCTCAGCTTCTCCTACGCCATTGTCCACAAGCCATCACTTGAATGTGTCTGAAAAACAAAAACAAAAATATCAGAAACAATTCATGTTCATGTTTTTGTTTTGTTATATTTTTTAATAGAAATAGAATCGGTTCTCTGTTAAACGTGAATGAATTGAAACCCTTTACTGCCTGATATTTCTCAGGAGTGAGGGGAGGTTTTGCTGTAACTGTTTTGGTAAGCTATGGTTTGAATGTATCTTGCCATCTGAGCAGGGAGGCGATGGCAAGGTACATTCAAACCATAGCTTACCAAACCAAGCATAGCCTTGACATACAGTGATCTGCGACTCCGATTGGGCTGCACAGGATATTGACAAAACATATTGTTAATCAGTTTGATTCAATACACGTCTTTTAAAGAGATTGCATTTGAACTTGCATTTTTTTATTGCATTATTATTCACTCACCCATAGGCTGACCTCCCAACACTCGGGAAGTGTTTGTATGAATTGCCTCTATGGTTGCCCAAAGACCATCCCTCTCTTTTTTTATTTTTGTGTTTCCAAATCTTTGTATCTGTCATTTAACACGTTTGAGAGAAAAACACAAAAAACAAAACAACTCAAATAGTTATCCTTTCTTACACAAGCTGAGCGTGTGCGTGTAAGATAAGATCTTGAATTTACCTTTGTTTGAGGTCTTCATTTTCGCAGGATATTTTTTTGTTTTTGGTCTTTAATTGCTGGTAAGCTTTTTTGATGTTTCCAAACATCCTTTGGGGAACAACACCATCATCTGATACATCAGAATCCTAAATGCGAAGTAAAAATAAAGTATGTAATTTATGTCAGCACAAAGGGTCATCAGAATCTGTTTTTCTGTAAAACCATACACATTTTCTTGTAAAAAACTTAACATGCAGTCATCATGTGCAAAGCACTTTACCTTGTCATCAGACATCCAAAAAGTCCTATAAACACAAAAACCTTAGTATATTCAAATGCAGTTTATAATAGTTGGATCCATCTAAAGCAATAGTAAAGATGGGATATATCCCCACAATTGCAAATGGACATGATAAGCATTTCATTACCTCAGCATCAAAGAATGTGGGATTCCGACTGGATGGTCCGACTCCCTCCAAAGCATCCTAAAAACAACCAATAAGATTTTTTGCTGATTGCTTCTTTTCTGTTCTTATCGTTTACTTGTATGTCCAATGAACACACTCAGTGAGGTGAAGCACACACTAACCCGGAGCAGTGAGCTGCCTTGCTAAAGTGGCGCTCGGGAGGCAGTGAGGTTAGGTGCCATATTCAAGGACACTTCAGCCGTGGATGTGGACATGGGAGAGCAGTGCTCAACCACTTCCCCTGCACACATTTTTCCTACTGGTTGGGGATCGAACTGGCAACCCTTTGGTTTCAAGCCCGAACCCCTAACCAGTAGGCCACAGCTGCCCCTGCCTGTGTTGTGTGTCATGAAGGTTTGAAGATATGGGCATTGTGTGAGGAAGTCTTACCTCAAACTCAGAGGGGACCAGAGCCACTTGGTTGGGAGATCCCTCCACACCATGCTATATGACAAAAACCTCAGTAAACTAATATGTATTCATCATCATTCATCAAATATATGGTCAATGACTGTAGAAGTCTTACCTGAAACTCTGAGGCTGTTTCATTTTTTTTGAGAAGTTTCTTTTTTTGGGGGATGGGTGATCTCACAAAGGTTGCGTCCTGTAAATAAATACCTTTGTAAAGGGTTCGTTTTTCGTAAAGACTGCAGTTCTATTTGGTATGTTGTTATGTATCCCGTTTAATACTATTTATCTTAGCCTTGTTTAGCCTTAACTTTACATTAAAGAAAGCAAACTTACCAAATCTGACTTTTGACAAAGGGGTTTCCTTTTCTTGGCAGCTATTTTTTTTCCCCTATTATTTTCTGCATGAATTGTCTGTCCCCTTCTCTTTCATGTGTCTTAATTATCTGAGAGGTGATTGAAATACAATGTGCCGTTTTGGGCTTGTTAGTGACAAAGTGGCAAATTGCAACTTAAGACAGTGTTGCAGTTTTCCTCAGTTGCTTTGGTGCTTTTCTCAGATCAGGAATAAAAATTCTAACTATTCACAACTATTAGTTCAACCTCCACAACATTTATTCATTTGTGCACATCATAGTAGCAATTTCTCCTTCCTCTGAACAAATTGCAAATGTGAAGCGTACATATTCACTAACTGCTGTGCAAATGTTAATAGTGATGTGAGAAAAGCATCAAAGTGACTGAGGAAAAACTGTAAATGTTGTGGGGATGCAAATCTTCTTATTGCTTTTTCACAAATGCTAAGGTATTAGCAGGCTTAGTGCTGTGTTAGTGAATGGCAGGCTTACTTTTTTGGTGCCATGGAAGGCTGTTTTCTTTTCTTTTCTCATTGGCCAACAAAGGCTCTTGCCTGATCTTGGGCACAGGAGGTCTTTTGAGCTCCATTTGCTTCCTCAGATTGTCCTCATCCTCTGTAATACAAAAAGATAGATAGACAGAAAGATAGATAGATAGATAGATAGATACCAGAGGGCAATTTTAGATATGCAGCAACTTATACAGTACATACACACATATCTCACACACATACAATAAATGTAATCACCCAGTTATATAAAAGTAAAGAGTGAGGATTACTAGGCCTGATAGTGCCAGTAGGGACTGCACCTATGATACATTGACCCTGATTGGTGCTATGGTGGAGTATGTGCAATGGTGGTAGTGCAAAAGTAAACAGTGCAGGGGCATCATCAGTGCAAGCACTGTTTTTGTTATAAGAATGTGGAAAAATAAGAGTATGATTAATTGACACAATTAATGTAATTACTTGACACAAAAAGATATACTAGGAGAACACTAGCACAACAGGAAGTCAGAATGACAGTCAGGCCTACATTGTGCATTATCTTATATATAATAGGCCTATATTATTTTGAACTAGTTAAAATCATTAGGCCTACTACAGCAAAGGCCTACCATGGCCTAGCCTACACTCATATGTCTACAGTGGTTACAATGTGTGAGCCTAGTTATTTGTTAGATGATAGGCTACAGTCCACATGTAACGTTAATAAGAGAGGCGACCGCCTGACACAACATTAACGTTAGTGCGGCGACCGTCTGTATCAACAGGACATAAGGTAACCCAAGCAAGCTGTCACCCCTACTGCTCATGATGACTTCATGTAACTGAAGGTAAGCGATCAGGCTAGTGGACGTTTCATAAGCCTACACTCAGCAAATGTGTCATACCTAACCGCTAAGTTAAGTTAGCTACCTTTGGAACCAGATTTATGCATGAGCCTGTCTGACGGCTATGCTAACGTAACGCTAGCTAACGTTAGCGCTAACAGAGTCTAGTATTTGTTACTACACCGTATCAGAGAGCTAAATTAATAATGACATTATAAAGTCTATGTAAGCCTTTTATACACATGGACTGTAGTGTGTGTTATTCATACTTACCAGACAAGAGCAGTAGCATTTGGGCTTGGTGGTAGATCACATCACCCACCACGTCAAACAAGGGATTTGTTTTGCTGCGTTAACGTTGAAGTCCTTAATGTCCTCTCAGGAAACAATTCTTCTATAGCACTTCTAATTGTCTGCTAAATATCGTAAGTTACTAGGGCAAACATTTTAAAGTTAAAATGTATAACGTTAGCTTCCACTATTGTACGTTAAGCTGTACTCGCTATGGCTATGCACACAATACGTTATTAACGTTAGTAATTCTAGAGTGCTGTAATTTAAATAGTAGCCTATGTGCGCGTGACCTTATTTTCGCGTGAGAATTTGGTAGTTTCAGGCTCGTGCAGTAGGCTACGTTAATGCAGCCAGTGTTATCTTTTCGTGGCTCGTAGGCCTACTTGAATTCATGACTGGACAGATTAGGCCACATTGTCACTAAGCACGTGATCGTTTTCCATTTCTAAAAAGTTTTGTTATTATAAACATCCAATATAAGCAGGTCTGTGTTCATTTACTCATATTTGTATTTATAGGCCTATGCATATCCAAGAAATGACCTCAAGGACTTACAAACAGTTTTTGGACCCACAGAGAGTGTCCTGAATTCCCAGGAATTCAAGATGGAGAAAGACCAAGACCAACACCTGTACAGACCAGACCAAGGTAGCCTACAGTCTGTTGATGGCAATTTAGGACTCTATAAGAAGAATAAATTAGCCTACTGCAATCTAATAAAATTGATATCTTTGACAGGAATGTGACAGAATGATCTGATGCTGTTCATTTCAGTCTAATGAAACTCAAGGATTTCTATGTTTTTTCAACAGAGACATGAAGAAGATGAAGAAGAAGGTGGATATTGTATAAGGAACAAGAGGTGCAGCCACACAAATAATTCACAAATTCATATTAAGGAACACCTTGCTAGTATTTTCAAAAAATGCATTTCAAATAATACCATTTTAGCATATGACTATTGACAATGCGCTCTTAAAATAACATACAAACAACTCGCCATAGACTTCTGACCAGGTGTACAATAGCGATTTTTAGACAATGCGCTAGGCCATTCCCTCGGTTGTTAATTGCCACACCCCTGGGCGCATTGTTTAAAAAATCAACGTGCAAAATAAGGAATTAAACTTTGCGCCGGCTGGAAAACGAGTTTTACGCCATGCACCAGGGTGCAAAATACAGCCCATAATCTGTTGGTGATTTATCTCACAATGAAAAAAAAAGTTATTTTGAGAAAAAGGAAAATCTCATAAAGAAATAAATATTTTTTAACAAAAACATGTCGCTCATAATTATTGGCACCCCTGCTTGTAATACCTTCTTAAGCCTCCCTTTGCCAATAAAACAGCTTGTAATATTCACCTATGACACCCCATAAAGTTGGAGAATACAAAGCAAGGGATTTAAGATCGTTCGTCTTTACAAAATCTCCCCAGATCGTCCAGATTCCTAGGTCCACACTTATGCATTCTCCTCTTTGACTCACCCCACTGTTTTTCTATGGAGTTTAGATCAGGGGACTGAGATGGCAATGTCCGAAGCTTGATTTTGTGTTCAGCAAACCATATTTGTTTTGATCTGGATGTTTGCTTTGGTTCATTGACCTGATGAATGATCCAATCATGACCAACTTTTAGTGTCTTGGCAGAGATTGACAGATTTCCTTTTATTTGAAAATGTTTAGTTTTTTCTTGGTGTTCATGATACCATGCACCTTAATTAGGTTCCCACGGCCTTTGGGAATAAAAACAGCCCCACAATAGCACAGCCCCTCCACCATAATTCTTATTAGGCACGGGGTTCCTTTCAGTATAGTCATTCTTCTATATATGCCAAACACACCTAAAGTGTTTCTAGCCAAAGAGCACAATTTTCATTTCATCTGACAATAGACCACACTTCCAGACAGAGTCACTGTACCATTCAGTAACTCCTGCCATTTATATTTGGTAATTAAATGACTGGACAGGCTTTTACTTGGCATGCCCTCTAAATAAGCTATTAGCAATGAGGTAACTTTTGAAGATTTTTGGGGGGACTTTTTTTGACCCCCAAGATGGCACCTTTGTCTGTAACTCTCCAACAGTGGTTCTTATGGAATGTTTTGCCTATCTTACCATCCTCCATACTGTACGTGTGGACAAGATAACCATGGGTCTTTGTCCATTTTAAACAAAGTACCTAGTTTTCATAGACATTCTCTGACTTACAAATGTCAACACACTTTCTTTTTATTTAAGTTTAGTGTATTATCTTGTCTTTCCGATGTTGAGAAATGACTAGAGGATTTAGCCTCAGTGTGACTTTATTTTCATACCATAGTGAAAAAGAAAGTCATGAACTACTTCAGAAAGTTCACAGACACTCTGATTAACTTAAATAAATTGAAATTAGATAGGAAAATACATTTTTCAGGGATGCCAATAATTGTGAGCAACGTGTTTTTGTTAAAAATATGTATTTCTTCATGAGATTTTCCTTTTTCTCAAAATACATTTGCTTACCTTCAAGGTTGGATTTTTCCTATTTGTTTTCAATGTGAGATTACAATAAATTACCAACAGATAGATTAGCAGAGATGCCAATAATTCTGGAGGGTAGGCTACTGTAGATTCAAAAAAGAAAAAAACAATTCCAGAATGCAATTAACAAACAATACATTTGGAGAAATCAATCAAATTCTTACTTGTAACTTAAGTAGCCTAAATCTTTCAATCTTGGTTACAAAGTTGTAAATCTTGAATTTCCCCTTGGGGATCAATAAAGTATCTATCTATCTATCTATCTATATCTAAACACAATGCATATAACTCACAGATAAAAACATGATTGTGTCACCAAGTGAAATTGTAAGTAAATGCTTAATTATTAACCACACTGATAAACTGTATGTATGTACATTTCCCAATTTTTATGAGCGAGACTATGGTGAAGTAAGAAAAGAAAAATAAATTACATATCAAACTCAAATCTGGTGTTTCTGTCATTTACATTACCCGTTTTTGTGTTAAGTTTTCTGAATTGTGTTGTTAAAATATGTAAAATACGTAGTGGGCTCAAAATAGCACGGTTTTGCATAGGCTATTATTCAATGCAGAAATGTAAACAGTATTGTTATTTTTTTTCACATAATAGCCCAAGGTAAATTGAAATGTCCTATCCATTGTCCATTCATTGTAAAATTGTAAATTGGTTTACTTCTGGTTTGCCAGACCAGTTGAGACCAGTTACTGAACCAATTGAGACCCATAACCATTGAAATTGCAGACACCAGTTACATTCAACTGGTTTCAACTGGATTGAACTGGTGAGCATCCCCAGTCCAAAAGTTCTATTGGTTCTATTGGTATTTAAATGGTTTCAACTGGTGTTACTAACTGGGTAAACCAGTAGAAAATCAAAAACCCAGTTGGAACCAGTTGCAACCAGTACAGACCATTTCAGACCAGTTCAGACCAATAGGCTTCCTATTGGATTTTCTACTGGAATTTCCACTAGGGTCGTGCAATAGATGAACAGGAACATAAAATTATAGCCTATTAAACTCAAAGTCGTATTTTCGTGTTTCTGCAGCATTGTTTCATGCGTGACATCCTTAACCGATATAGAGGAGTTCTGTCACGTGGAAGAGCCGACTAAATATGTATAAGAAATGACAAGTATTATAAGAATAACATAATTATAGGCTACAGCTGTCGCCTACACTTTGCCCCTTCCTGTTTGGTGTTGGAGAGGTCACTATTGTTTTTTTTATAAACAATTGTTTTCACGTCACTATTTGCATGAGCCACGACTAGAAAGACTTGCGATAATATCAAACATGTTTGATATTGTCGTAACGGCAAAACTAGAAAAAGACTTAAAACCGCTAAGATTGGCACCTTGCACTTAACGATCTAGTTGACGGGAGCGCGCCGCGATTCCAGTAGGCTACAACTCTCATGACTTCTGTCCGACTTTGGACATTTAGTCGCTGACTGTGAAAACAGACCAAAATCGTACAATGTAAGGCCGCCATTAGTTGTAGTCATGGGAATATTGTGTTTAATTTGTCTTTGTGCTATGTTACTGTAAGAACAACATAATGAAACATAATAAATTGCTTTAAAATTGTGCCTTTTGTGTGTTATTTGCAAGAGGATTTGGTGCATTGCAAACAGTTAGGCCTATAGTGCAGATCTTGCTATTTAAAGTGTGTGTATATATATACTATTTGATCGTGAGGGAAATTTTAACTTTGCACAAATTTTAAATAATGCATGGATTAGTAAGTCATATTCCTCCAAATATAAAGCACTTTGAGCTGCATTCTGTGTATGAAAGGTGCAATACAAATAAAGCTTAATAGCCTTGTGACTTGTCTGTAAAGACTTAACATTTTAAATGGACAAAAAAAACCTTGTAGCCTACATTTGTGTGGGGTGATTGCTCATCAGGCCCCACTTTACTGTTTCTGAGCACCTTAAGTGTGTATGGGCATGCTCCTTATTGGCTAGCCTACTTATTTTCTGTAGCCTACACACCTGATCTAGAAGTGCCATTCTTTTAAGGAACATACCTGCAAACTAGTCACCTTTCGGCGAAAATCGCCGTTTTTGAATCAAAATATGGCATTCACGTGAATCGTGTAGATCCGGTGAGTGGAGTGAGACTCGTCGATTTCATGCGAGATTGATAGGCAAGTGATTGGCCTCTATTTGTGCTATTTTTGAAGACCTACCTATCAGTTTCTGAGGGCGGGCTTTATCTCACTTTCTGTTACGCATAGCCTGCCTGCTGTGGCAGCAGCGATATGACCAAGGAATAAAAGAAAATGTTAGCTAACAAACACGGGCCACATGCTACACTCTCTCTGACTATAAACTCAAGGTAAAACATATTGTTAGGATACTTTTCTCTTGCCCTCGGTGGGTTAAATGAAAGACTTGCTGAGGTGAGGTTCAGGGGCGCCTGCAGGAATTAATGCTATGGTACGCACACCCATCACCCCCCCCCCGAAAAAAAAAAATCACTCGTGAACAATATTGGTCCGTGCATTGGTCAGTCAGCAAAAAAAGTAGCCTACATAGCATAACAACATCCACATGCAATAATACAACGACAACGTCTACAATGACCTATTTATTTGGACAACTTGATACAGCCCTATACAGGCTAAAGTTACCTTTAGTTTTGTTCTAGCGTAACGTGACGTCTGGCTTTAGTGCAGTCTAACGTTCTGACAAGCACACCGATTGCCTACCTTGTCCATCTGGAATAACTCCTAGCTTTGCTGCCTCCATCCTTTCTGTTTTCGTTGTTTAAAACTTGTGATATCCATGATGAGTATTAAGTTATTGAATTAGCTCAACATTGTGTGCTGATAACCATATATAGATAGCCGAGTAAAAGAAAACAAGTAGCCTATTGCGTGCCTGCGTGCGTATTCTCTCTCCTGCTCAAACAAAATGTGTGCACGTTAATTTTGATAACGTGTTCACTAACTTTACGTAATAGAAAATGGTAAATAGCCTGATGGCATGCAGCTAATGGGATACTGTGCATAGTTGGGAAGGTATGGTAGGCCAATTTGGTGTGAATACACACACACACAAGGGAAATTTTCTCTCGCTGTTGAGCCTGATGGTACGCACAGTGCGTACGGACGTACACCTGCAGGCGCGCCTGGTGAGGTTAACAAGTGTTTACTCGCAAATTCACATTCTCGCAGCTGGCCTTTTTGAATTGCTTTGCGAAACAAAACGACTCTGAGTGCGATTGTGAATTTAGCTCGGCTTAATAGTTTAATATTGTCTTGGAAAGTTATTGTTTGTTCACGAGTTTCATTTAGCATTATATGTTCCATGTGTCGATGATGGTTAGACATGACGTTCTCAGGGAGCGCAGACCTTTCCAAGGCCAAATGTAGGCTAGTTATTTGCAACAAATCTGAAAGTGGACCTAGCAAAAATGTTTGACTTCCTCAGTGATAGGTGTTTAATTTGTTTGTTTTCTGTGTAGCATATAGATCATAATTCTTGATAATTAGCATGTAAACAAGCGAGACCTAGGCTTCTGGAGTAGACTGACATAACGCACCTATTGCTGAGACCCGCCCCTTTAGTCGGAATGTGATCATTGCAACCTCTGTAGACACGAGAGGAGCAGAAAGACACCAACATAACATGAGGGATAGATGTATTTCTTCACACAAAAAATATCAAATAATAATGGATTGAAAAGAGGTACTAATAAACCAGACATGCTAGAACAGATACCAGATAATGGACATCCGCAGTCCCTTTCTATCAACACAGTGATTTTCATAGATAAGGATTAGGCTTTAAAACAGATTGTCAACATTTATGTTGTTTGGTCTGTTTTTGGCTGCATACATAAAGCCAAGGTGGGCAATGTGTTTTATATTAAAATATCTCCTCCATCATTGTTATTCAATTAGGCTAAACATGGCCTTAACTCAAAACAGCTGGTAGGCCACTGACACTGTTAGGACTGTCATTTTAATATGTAAAAGTGTCAAATGCAGCCATATTTAATTCTGCTTACTGCACGTTTATTATAATATATGATAATATTCAATATTCATTATTGCAGGTCTACCCATGTGTATGTAATGGAAATGTCGGTTAATCCCGATATCCTTTCATTTACGTGTTAAAATGTAAAATCTTTTTCAAATCTTCTGTGGGGGGGGGGCGTCTTTCAGAAATATGTCACCTTTTTCAGCCCTTCTGAGTTTGCAGGTATGAAGGAAGAAATTATGGGGGAAACCCGGCCTTTGGAGCAATACCAAGAAAAACCATGGTAGTGTAATTTTTTTTGCTGAAAAGGTTTTTACTACAGACCTTTTTGTGAACAGGCTTCATTGCTGAATGTTGTGCGATTAAAAAGCCATATTAAATTGACCACATGAGTAGAAGTAATTCTTATATTGTAGCACCAAATGACCATGGACACTTGGCTTTGCAAATGCAGTGTATTTTTGGCCAGGGGAGTTGCTCATGACTCCCAGTTACAATGTTTTGACCAAATCACTGTATTGGTGAATGTGCAAATGCAGAGGTCACTGCATCGTGAAGATGTATAAACAAACAGTGACGATATAAGCATATTGCTGTATAGTCTATTATCCAAATTTCTTTTGATTAAGTGCATTTAAGTCTGGCACGTCAACTACAGTGTGATCAGATCAGTGTAATATGAAAAAGGCTAGACACCTTTAAAGAGCACTCAAGAGCTGCTGTAGTCATGCACTGTAATTTACATCAGTCTTGCACTATAATACCACTTAACAAACCAGAAAATCAGATGTTTTGCTGAGTACACTCTCTATTGGAAGTCGCACCAAACAGAAAGAAAACACGTTCCCTGGGGAAAGAAGCAGGCTCGTCTGGAAGCATCACACTGTAACAACTCACAGAATTATTCCTGCATCTTTATTATAACTAATAATTTATTCATATCTTAAAACATTTTTAATTCTTATATATGCGTATATGAATGTGTGTATATGTAGATCACATATACATATATAGTCTGTAAATAATCTCTCTTCTCTTCATAGTTCATTTTTTTCTTTAAAGGAAACAAAAACAGATGCTCTCTACACCTCCTGGCCAGCCACCTCATTCATTCCACTTTCCTCCTTTTTTTGTTTCCTCCCGCTCCTCAACCTTGTGTACTTGGGCACAGGCCACTTGGGTGCCCGGAAGAGCACTTAAGTGACCTGTCGCCCCCGTCACCAAAAAGAAGGTGGCCCAGTCAGAATCTCTGTCCATGCAGATGGGGTACAGCAAAAAATTCACAGTGGGATGGAGCAGGTCTAAGGACTCGGCACGGGCCACCGGCCGAGCCTCTGAGGCGTTTGGGTCTCCCTCACAGGAGGTGGCAGTGAGCGGTTGTGTCGAAAAAGACAAGGAGGGGGGAGGGGGGAGGGAGGGGGGCGAGGCAACTGCGGAGCAACGCAAGCCATGGAAGAGAGGGAGACTGGGGGAGGGAGGGGGGCAGCGGCGGAGAAAGAGCGGGGGGCAGATTGTGTAGAAAGCATTCTGAATAAATAACAAATCAATCTTTTTTTTTTCTCTCCATGTTTAAACAGTAGCTGGAAGACAGAGATTGTTTAGAACTTTTGAATTCTTTTTTTTTTTTAAGTAGTAGGTTTAGGATGATCATGTGTTTCACTGTCCTTGCTGTCATCACACTGACAAATGAGCCAAATTTGCAAAGAAATAAGAAAGGGGTAAAAAAAAAACAGTGAGGACATGGATCCTCATTTTAGCACGGTGGACGAAATATTCTTTAGTGGTTTTGGTGTGCAAAAGAACTCCACTGATGAGTGAGAAGGCTAGAAGAACGCAATTTATGCCAAGCACATCGTTAAAAGGAAAGGAACAGAAGGATGGCTCCAAATATATGGTTTCTGGAAAAGAGATGGAGAGAGAAGAAATGGGTCATGAGGAGGATGGTCATCAACAGAGCAGGGATGGGCTAAGCTGGTCATGGTGTGGGGATGGAGGAGCCCTTTGTATTGATTTCAGCAAGTGTGAGTGATGTGGTGAGAAGGGGAAGGAGAGAGAAATAGAGGGGCAGAGCACCAACAGGATGACACATGGAAAGTTCCAGAGATAGCCAAACAACTAAAAAAAAAAAAAAAGTGCAGCCCTTCTCACCATCTTTTTTTTTTGTCCTCTTCCCTGCAAGTGATAGTCGCTGCATTAAAAACATATCAGTGGTGACTTGAAATATGAAGAGCTCTACATTTTTGATTGATGTAAGCACAAGGTGGCTGAGTAGTCCAGAGTGAGGACCTCCTTGGTTTATGATACAGGGACAGATTAGTGTTAAAGGAAATGCAGCTTTCAGAGCAGCTTTCATTAACACATGGAAATCAAGATGTGGATATCGAGGTGCTGAAATGGAGCAGTAAGCAATGTTCAGCACACAGCTTTCATCCCAAAAACTCACACCACTTGAAATCTCTGCCATGACATGTCCATAGCCTTACCATGGACAACACAGTGGAATTCGGACAGCAAAAAAGGGGTAAAAGACGAAAGATTAAGGTGATAACAACGAGGCCAGTGATATTAATGGCAGCAATAATAACAATAATTCTCTATATCAATAGCAGTATTCCATACCATTTTTTTTCTCAAAGTTTAAAAATTGTTAGAATAACAATTGTCGTATTAAAACAGATGTGAGTGCGCATCCCTTTTGCAGCCTTCCTCTTCCTCTTCCTCCTCTGCTTCTGTAGAAAAAGTGCCATGTGGATTGTCCCGGGGCAGGGGAGGAACGGGTTGGGAAAGAGAGAGATTTAGGCAGTTTTGACTCTTTCCTCCTCCTCCCCTCCCCCTCTCCATCTCACTTGTTCTTCCAAATGGGACTGTGACCACCCCCCCCCACTCCCACCCCACCCACCCCTATGGTAGCATTGGAGTTGTTGGTCTAGCAGTCAGTCAGTTCAGTTCCTCAAGTCTCTTGTAAAAAGTTTGACAATTCTTATAGTATATTTTTTGTACAACGTTACATCTCATCTTACAGAATAGATTTTTTTCAATGTCCATGTCAGTGATGATTCATACAGACATTGAAGGTGTCCCATTATTTCTAATATACGAAAGATTGATTGTGTATGTGAGTGTGTGAATGTATGTGTGTGTGTAGTATACTGTATGTGGAAGGTTTTGTTTTAATTGTTCTGTACATTTGGTGTCTGTTTCCTGTAAGATTGTGTTTGTGTGAGTGTGTGCATGTATGTGTGTATGATCTACTGTTGGTCTGGGCACTTATTTTTGCTACAGATTTGAAATACAGTGACCAGTCTGTATATATATATATATATATTTATATATGTATATATGTCATTGTAAGATGATTAAGAAGCTGTAGCGAAATACAACAGAACCCAGAGGTCTCTCTCTGTGGACACCAAGCCCCCCCACCCCACCCCCCCAGTGGTGAGGTAAGAACAAAATAAGCAATCATGCTGACTCCTACCAAACACGTCTCCACCAATCACATTCACACTATTACAAAGGGGTGGGGTAGGGTGGGGTGTAGGACAAGGGAGGGATTGGGCTTTTTTTCAAACTGCTGGGGTAACTTGGTAACCTGGCTGCTGGCGGAGTTCCCCCTCGGATGCGATGCAAACTCTGGCCAAGCCCACAGCGTTCCCAGGTCACTCCACAGTGCGAAGCGAGCCAACCTACTTAACAAGTGCATGCGTAAGTGCCACCGATTAAAAATCTGTTACTCTAAAGTCTTCATCCGCTCCAACGTACACATTTCACCAATCATACCTCTGGCTTGGGTAGACCTGTCGCCGTCACAGGATGGATTATCTTCTGTGGGTGACAAGGCTCTACAAATCGCCGATGGCAACCACTCCTACTGAAGACTCAGCCAATAGTGTTTGCTTGCACCGAGCTTCGATGATTTGAATTAAGCTGAGAGTTTTCATCCGCAGTAGAGATGGCTCTTTTGAGAAATTAACCCAGAGGCTAAATAAAGCACCGAAACTCAAAGTCACTGACAGTAGTGTGGAGAGACGAGCAGACAGGCTTAGCCTGGTTCTCCTCTGTTTCTACACACACTCTTTCTGAATTGCTTGTTCTAATTCACAAAAGCTAAAAAAAAAAGCTAATTTTTTAAAAGGTAATTGATTGTTTCGGTTATTTTTGGCTCTTTTTCACCAAGTTGCCTGTTATTTTGGTCATGGTTGGTCATGAATTACCTTTTGTTCATTCAGGATATTTTTCTTAGTGAATGTGCTTGTATAGTTATGTGTCTGTGTGTGTGTATGTGTGTGTGGGGGGGTATACGGATATGTGTTTACGATATATGTGTTGCTGTGAGGCACGTGCTTGTCAGAGTGTGTGTGTGTGTGTGTGTGTGTGCATTTACACATTTAGGTGTATTTGAGTGTATACCCTGGGCATATTCACATATATTTATCTTCAGCCCTTTAGCCATCCAATCCTCAGTTGTGATGCATGTGATGTCTGTTGATGGTGAAGTCCTTACACTCCAGGCCGTACCATTTGAAAAGTCACCTTTGATAGCAGCAGTGGTTGAGTCTCTTCTTGCCTCTGCTTTCTTTTTCTTTAATTCTCGATGTCTCACTCTCTTTCTCTCACTCTCTCTCTCCCTCACACACTCACATACACACACGCACACACACACACACACACACACACACACACACACACACACTTTCATTGTCCTTTTTTGTACTCCGCTTCAGCTTCTCATTCCCTCATCCCTCCGTCTCTCTGTCTGTCCATCACGAGGAGAGAGAACAGAGATGGGGAAGGGACTGCTGGAGAGCCTTCAAAAGAGTAAAAAAAAGGAAAAGCAGGGTTTGTGTTTGATAAGCTGTACCTCTATATCTCAATCTCTTTGCATGCTCTCACTTTCTGTCTCGCTGGTTTTTTTCAACACTATGGTGCAAAGATCAATCATGCATGTCGCCAAGAGTTGAGTAGTCTGGAATTGGGAGGTATGCCTTGGCAGACACAACTGCACCATCTTTCTCTCTGCACCATCTTTCTCTCTCCCTCTCTCTCTCTCTCTCCCTCTCTCTCTCTATCTGCCTCATCTCTCACCTCTCTCACCTGTCCATCACGCGGCGCAGTGCCCTCTCGATGTTCATACGGTGGCCCACGCGGGTCACCCCCAAGTCCAGATAGTCCTCCTTGGTGAGGGAGGGCAGGTGTGTGCCGTCAATCTCGTTGTCCAGGAAGCGCTCGCGGTGCTCGGCCAGGTTCAGGTAGCCCAGCCAGTCAGCCACGTCGTACTTGGTCCAGTAGGGCAGCGGCTTGGAGGCGAAGGGCTTAGAGGGCGAGGGGGGCGGCAGGTGCGGGTAGCTGAGGCATGTGGGGGGCGGTATGGGGTGCAGCGGCGGTGACGACGTCCCCGAGAGGAAGTGCGTGGGCGAGAGCGAGCGCGACACCACCAGCGAGGCGTTGGACGGCGGCGCCCCCGACTGCGCGAAGAGGGGCGGCGACGGCGAGAAGTAGGGATCGCCCAGCGGGTTGGCGGGCGACGGCGGCGTGATGGAGCCGCGCAGGTCGTACAGGCTGCTGTAGAGCGGCGTGGTGGGGAGGATGGGCAGCGAGGAGGGCCGCGGTGGGCCCAGCCTGGGCCGCTCCGATGGCGAGATGAGCGGGCTGGGGGCGCGGCGCCGCTGCTGGACGTCGCCCTTGCGCTCCCGACTAGGGATGAACTGGAACTCCAGCGCTTTGGTGCGGTACACGGGCCGGTGCTTGGGGGACGTCGGATACGGGGAGTAGGCGCTGGGGGAGACGGGCGAATGGGAGCGGGCCGGGGCCGCCTGTGAGAGGCCAGAGGCGCCGGACGGGGGCTGGGGCGAAGGTGACCGCGCCCAGCTGGAGTAGTGACCCGACTGGGAGCCGGCGGTTGGGGAGGGGGCCAGGGACGGCTGGGAGTGGGACATGGGGGAGGGAGACGGGGACCGGACAGAGGGAGGGCTCAGGGCAGCCGTGGAGTCCTCGGAGAACCTGAGGGAGGGAGGAAGGAAGGAGGTGAAGTCGAGCATGAGACATGGCAGAGCTGGAGACAGATGGACATGAGACTGTAAGTAAAGAGTGCGCGGTCTCTGGGCACGTTACCTGTGTCTAGGTGATTGACACACAGACAGATGTTGGGGGTGAGTAAGCGCAAACACACGGTTGGTGGGGGAGGGAGGACACAAAAAGAGAGGCAGAGTTTAAGCACAGACACAACAAACAGACTCGACTGCAATATGCACACACCTTACAGACAAATAAAGCACACATTTCCAGCCACTGACACAATAATAAACAGACACTAAACAATTTAACAGTGGTTTCTGAAAACACAGTAGCAGGGCTATGGGAAACCTTATAACATGAAAACCGTATAACATGAAAACCTTATAACATGAAAATAAGACAAACATTAAGCAAAACATTTCGCAAACAGAGTGTGCAACAATAACACATTAGCAATTCCATTAGATGAAAACAGTAGGCTAATATTTATCTATTTACAGGGCAAACTAAAGTGCCTCCACTGACTGTCATTTAGTATACAGTAGACTGCCCTGAAGTATACAATGCTGACATTTTTGAAAATAAACAGCTGAAGCCATTACTCCCTTCACCCTTTCCATCTTAAAGTCTAAACCAAGGGGTCGCAACCCACAACTGTCTGCCTCTTCACCCCCTCCATGTTTGAATACTGTCTGTCCACTAGCCACTTTTTACCACTGTCTTTCTGCCTCACTGTTTGCGTGCTATATTAGCATATGCATAACCCCTCCCTCCATGCCACAGCCGAATTGTGGTCACACTTATACCTTTTCTTAATATATATAGATATAGTGTTTTTATATTACGTTGCCTACTCGCTGATATGTCCATATTTATTTTATGCTGGTCTCTAGACTTTATTCTTGCACTGTTGGACTTACTCATTTGCACCATCACCATGATACTCACTCACACAGAGCACCTTACCTTACCTTAATATGCACAGAGAATCACAGGCTCAGTCCCTGCCTCAGTCATTGGAAGCACCTCTTGATTAATCACCCACTATGTGGTGTTTTTAGAATTGATTTAGATTAAGTGTTATTTAGTATAATTTGTATTTTAGTATATTTAGTATATTCTTTATCTTCTACTGTCCTTATTGCTTAGTTGTGTTTTTATATTATATACTTTTAATTACTTTTTTCTGCTGTGAATGTGTGCGTGATCTCTGTATGCTACTGAGACATTGAATTTCCCCTGGTGATCAATAAAGTATCTATCTATCTATCTATCTATCTATCTATCTATCTATCTAAATACTCTCTCAAGAGGCTCCCTGGCTTTGTCTAAAAATGGAAATGAGTGAAATATTTCACAGTTTGATACCTTTTGGTAGAGCACAGCACACTTTAAGACACCATATATTTATTCGAATTTAAACATATGGAGCCATATCTACCACTTGAGTACTACATGTTAAGCATAAAATATTTGCTCAGTACCCCTGTAATGTCGAAGGCCACACCTTCTCATCATACGCGATTTAAGAAATTAATTTACACGATTTCGGCCATATTTTGTGGAGTCACATCTACCAAGTCAAAAGTAAGACTTTTTTTCTTCATTATTATGTTAAAATGAAGTGGAATAACACATGTATTAACTATATTAATATATATTTTTTCATGGTCAAATATTTTTTTGAAAACATGCTCAACCAAACAGTTGATGAATTAATTATATTAAGCATTATATACTGTTTTTAAATGTATACTACTACTGTAAACACGGCATATATATGTGTAAAAAAGCATATAAGCATGAAATATATCAAATATGCTTAAGTATGCAATTCAATGCAATTCAATACATTTTGGTCTGTACCATGAAGGGGAAACTGATTCAACTATATAAACCATTTATTTTCTGAAAGCTTAGACCATCAGGATATGATCTAACATGACATGAGACATGTCCCACCCTCCTCATAGTATCCTCCTAGTATGCTGTCCATACATAATATATTGGGTATTGGTAAATAGTGTATATGGCTAATACCGTTTTGGGCTATCATGTCATGAGGCGGGTGACAAATGTCAAAACCCATGTTAGTTCACATCTTGAGGGTATATGCTTTCAGACAATATATATTGTTTAGGTGGTTTAATTTGTTTTTCCTTCAAGATACAGCCCACAATGTATCAGCAATATGCTTAATTTACTAATACCCAATGTGTTAGGTATGGGCAGCATACTAATGAGGAGGGTGGGACAAGTTTCATGTCATGTTAGATCACATCCTGAGAGTATACGCTTTCAGAAAATATATGGTTTATATAGTTGAAATCATTTTTCTCTTCATGGTCCAGGTCAAAATGTGTTATGTATACATTTCTTCACCTAAATCCATAAAATCCCATTCATTTCAATGGAGGATTTACTTAAGTGGTCTACCAGGTACAGTGGGAATGAATTTATTTCTTGTTAACATGATTGTTCTTAAACTCTGGGACCAGGGTTACAAGATAATACTACTTTTTTCAGATAACGGACTTTTACCATAAACTGACGCCTCAAGCGTTTGGTAGAGGTTCATAGAAATTGAATGGGAGGGTCCTTTGAAAAAAAGAACATTTTTTTTATACTACAGCCTAATAGAGCAAGATAAAACAAACAAAAACAAAATTCCATCACTTTTATCATGGTGTGCCAGTTAAAGGGTTTTAATGTGTCCTGGTGTGTGTATGAATTCATCTGCTTCTTTCTTGTCCTTCAAACCTCTTGCCAACCCCAGCTCATTTCAGTATCTACTAGTTGCCTTAGTACTTGCTTTAGGGGGTATCAGATCTCAGTTCTGTTAAGCATCTAGAAACCATTTCAAATTTTCTTGAACATAAATATAGTTGAACTGAATTGAATCAATCATGGATCGAGCCTGAGTTCTGAAACCAGGGATTTCCTTTCAAGAGCTAGATGTGAATAAAACATACTTGTCCTTCAATCCTGCTCTAAACACACTGTGATTGCTCTTAGAAACCATACATTCACATGGCTACAAATGCCTCAATAGTCTTGAGAAGAATCAGTATTGCCATGGTTCACTCCCTCTCACACACACACACACACACACAAAGCACAGAGAACATAAATAAGCACAAGCTTAACACAAGCACATAAACAAGCTGCACTGAGAGTAACATAACAAATGTTTTACTGCCTCAGTCATGTTTTATTCCACAGCCCACTGTGTCAGCAGTACTCACAGGCACACCATGACCGAACACACACACACACACACACACACACAATTACCTGTGTCTGGCAAGTGACCTCTGGCTGCCCCAGCTCTCTATGCCTTTGTTCCTCTCGTGCAGCTTGCTGCTCAGCTCATTGATGATGCTGGCCTTCATGCCGGACATGGGCGGGTGCATCTTGCGCCCCTCGATGAAGCTCTGCGCTCCACCCTCGTCCCTGCCGGAGGCCCCTGTGGACATCTGCGTCCCGTCGCCCCACATGGACTTCATCTCGGGCGTGCGGGGCCTCTCGTAGTACAGCATCGAGGAGCGGCTGAGGTTCTGCGACTCCCGCAGCCGGTAGCTGTCCTCCTCTGCCTGCCGCTCCGCCGCTGCCGCTGCCGCTTCCGCCTCTGCCTCTTCGTCATCGTCATCTTCCTCCTGGCGCTGCTCGCGGCGACGGTAGGCAGCGGGTGCCGTGCTGGTCTGCCGGCGGGCTACGCCCTCGCGGTAGCGCTGCACTTTGGGGTAGGTGGAGACGGCCGAGCCGCTAGAGGCGGCTGAGGTGGACGCGGCGGCAGCAGCGCTGGCGGCCGTCTTGGTGTTGTGCATCTCGAAGGACTGTCCATCCAGGTAGCTCATGTAGGACTCGAGCAGGTCGGTGCTGGCGCGGTCGCTCTCGCTGGGCAGCACACCGCCGCCCCGCTCCAGCCGCTCGGCGCGGCTCATGGCCAGGATGCTGTCCAGGTGGTGGTCACTGCTACTGCGGCTGTCCAGCTCCTCGATGCCCGAGTCCACCACTGTCTCCTGCGACTCGCCGACGCTCTTGGAGGATGTGGTGGAGGCAACTGTGGGTGTCCGGTGGTCGGACCCCCGTCGGATCCCACCGCCCGTGCCCACTGTGGAGACCGTGGCCGGGCGCTCACTCGGCGCGGAGCTGGTCACGGAGGCGGCGCTGGACGTGGCGGTAGCAGTGGCCAGTGAGACGCCCCTGTGGGCAGCAGAGGATGCAGATGTGGGCACGGGCGACGGGCTTCGGTAGGCGGGTGGAGGAGGCACTGTGCTGATGGACTGGGGTGGAGGGGTGGGGGAGGAGGCCCGTCCCGTCACCGAGTGGGTGCTGTTGTACAGGTGGTGCTGTGCCTGTGTCTGGGAGAGGCCGTAGGACCGGTGGTGGTGGTAGGCGGAGGTCGACGTCGGAGGAGGTGGAGGTGAGACGCTGGGTGGGGGAGGAGGACCGGACGGCTGAAGGGCCGAGGAGTGGGAGGTGTGGGAGTGGCCGTGGGACGGGGAGGCCGGGTGCTGGATGTGGGGGGAGGAGGGCGAGGGGGCCGACTGAGTCAAGTTGGCCACCTCGCTGTCATAGGACGTGAGGCTGGACGTGGTAGAGTCTCCGGCCTGGGGGGAGGGCAGGGGCGTGTGCGGTGAGTAGCCGGTCAGGATGTAGGACTCCTTCTGGGGTGGTGGGGGCGGAGGAGGTGGAGGAGGCGGAGGTGGAGGAGGGGGCTGGGGGACGCTGTACTGCTGCTGCTGTTGGAGGTGCTGCTGCTGCTGTTGGAGGTGCTGCTGCTGTTGAAAGTGCAGCTGCTGTTGCTGTTGCCGTGACACCATGCTGTTGGCCACCAGGCTGGCGTAGGCGCTCATGCCACTCGACGAGATGCCCCGGTCGAAGCTGTTGGCGAACTCCAACGGCGGAGGCAGCGGGTCGGCGAACACAAACTCGTCGTCGGCATCCACGGATGGCGCGGGGGGTGGGAGGACCATGATGCCAGAGCCACCGGCGGCAGCAGCGCTGCCCCGTTCGCCCGCTCCTCCTCCTCCCTGGGTCTGGCTGGCCACAGCTGGTGGGGAGGGAGGTGTGAGAGACAGGATGTAGGAGCCCGCTTCGCTCTCCATGCGCAGGAAGGACGGCCGCCGTGGCTGCTGGGATGCCTGCTGCTGCTGCTGCTGCTGTTGTTGTAACTGATGCTGCTGCTGTTGTTGTAACTGATGCTGCTGCTGTTGTTGTAGCTGATGCTGCTGCTGTTGTGGCGGCGTCTGCGATCGCTGTGCCCGCTCCGCGTCTCTCTCCCGGGACCTCTCGCGCTGGCGCTCCCGCTCCTTGTAGCTGGGCTGGTAGTGCTGCTGCTGGGCCTGGTAGTGGTGCGTGTGGACCGTCTTGTCTTCCGAGAAGCGGACTCGCAACCCTTCGCGAGGCGCGGCGCCGCTTCCACCTCCTCCGCCTCCCGCCGGTCCGCTGGTCTCCCGCTCGCGATCCGAGCCGGACCCGTCCTCGCCCCAGCGCAGGATCCTGGGCGAGGGCGGCCGCGTGGACGTGGTGGTGGCCGCCAGCGAGGACGAGGTGACCAGGTAGGAGGAGGTGCCCGAGGAGTGCGAGGGCGTCGAGGATGAGGCCGCGGGGCTGGCGGACGGGTACACGCCCACGCTGGACAGCTGCCGGGTGAACATGTGCTCGGCTCCTCCGCCTGCCGTCCGGTCGCGCCGCATGCGGCTGTCGTCCTTCAGGGCGCGCTCCCGGGCGGCCAGGGCTAGGCCCAGCGGCGACGATGGGTCCAGGACCTTCCCCGTCAGCGGGTGGATGAAGGTGGTGGTGTGCTGCAGCTGCTGCTGTTGTTGTTGTTGTTGCTGCTGCAGCTGCTGCTGTTGAGTCCGAATGCTGGCACCGTAGAAGTCGACCGGGACCGACTTGGGCTGGTAGTCGCCCAGCTGCCCCGTGGCGGTGGTGGAGTACTCGGGCAGCCCGAAGGCCGGCGGCATGCTGCGGGCCTGGTGGATGAAGGTGTCGCCCGAAAACATGCCCTCGTCTATGGACTTGGACGGGCGCAGGCGGGGGGTGGGCTGGGCGCCCAGCTGATGCTGCTGGGAAGCTCCCACTCTTCCTCCAGTGCCCACTCCGCCTCCTCCTCCTGCTACTCCTCCTCCTACCATCGCACCCCCGACGTCCTCCTCGGCCGAGAGGAAGAAGGAGGCACTCTTCCGGCGTGCCTCGTGGAAGCGTTCGCGATCACGCCGGGCCGCCCCGACGATGGCGGCGCCGAACTGGCTGGTGAAGTCCATGCTGTCCTGTGCCCGGATGGAGGGCAGCGACGGGGGCAGAGCCGGGGGCATGGAGGGGGGTGGCGGGGCCGGCGTGGACGGGGGAGCGGGCGGTGTGACGGCCGGGGGCGGCGGGGCCGCTCCGGGCGGGGGCTGAGAGCCGTCGGCATCTGCGGAGGTCCCCTGGGGAGGCTCGGCCTCCACGCTGCTGCCCTGGCTGCTGCGGCCGCTGCTGCTGGTGGAGGGCGCCTTGACGATGATGGTGGGGATGGGGATGGAGCTCTTCTCCACCGAGCCCTTCCCTCCCAGCGCCGCCAGCTGGGCAGAGCGCATGTCCTCCACCTTGGACTGCTTGACCAGAGGGCCCTTCCCCCGCCGGGCGCCGCCCTTCGGCACGCCACCACCACCACCACCGCCCGCCCCTGCTCCAACCCCACCGCCACCCCCTGCGCCGGCGGCCCCTCGCTGGTCCCCAGGACCCCGTGGCTGGCCCTGGGATGCCTGCATCTGCTGCTGGGGCATCACTGTGGCGATGCTGGTCGGGGGCACGGCATTACTGTAACCCCTCCTCAAGCCCGCCGCTTTCCCGCCACCCATGCCCATACCGGCAGCACCCCCGGCCCCCGACACCCCGCCCACTTCACCTGGGTAGCCAATCACCTTTCGGGACGCGGTCCTGGTGGGTGCCTGGTGGGCGTAGGAGGCGGCGGTGTGGTCAGGCGGTGGGCCTCCGCCACCCCTGTCCCTGCCGGTGTAACCGGACTGCTGGTAGAGCTGGTAGTGTGTGGAGGTGGCGGTGGACTGGGACACGGACACGGCGGACGACTGCTGGGCGGTCTTGCCCCTCCAGCCGAGGGGAGGCGCCGAGGAGAAGGGGGGGTCGGGCGGAGCCGTGGTCGGGGGTGGGGGGATTTCGTCTGAGCCAGGGACGGATAAGCTGCGCGCAAACTTCATGCCCGGAGGATGGAGGTAAGACTTCTCCTCCTCAGGGACCCCTACAGGGAGTAGGAGAAAAGGAGAGATGAAAGAGAGGCGGAGAGAAGGAGAAAAAGAGGGAGAAAGAGAAGGCAGGGGCAGAAAGAGAAAGAAAGAAAGAAAGAAAGAAAGAAAGAAAGAAAGAAAGTAAGAGAGAGCAAGAAGGAGAAAAATAGAGGGAGGAAGAAGGAGAGGGATGGAGGAGTCATAGGAGCAGTAGATTGAGTGAAAGATGTCAGAGGGGGAGATGTTGTGGAGAGGATGAATTCACCTTGAGGAAAAGAGTGGAACAATGATGGAGAGAACAAGGCCACATGATGGACAGAGCAGCCTGTGAACAGATGACATGGAAGAGGGAGAGAGAGTTTATATGAACGGGACATGGAAACATGTGGAGAGGAGGGCACCTGGTAGATGGCATGCGCAAAATGAGAGGAGGATTCTGACTGTGAGTCTGAAATGATTGACATAAGAACACATGCCATCAGGGTACAAGTGAGAGTGTCCATTTTGAAGTTGGTCTGTCTGCCTGGTCATGTTCAAAGATGTGCTTTCATCTTATGTGTTATGTTTCATGAGAATGATATCTCACAAGTACTTTTATCTTACCTATAATTTCCATCAAATGGTATGGTATGTCACAGTACTTGTGTTTATCATTTGCCTGCCCAACATCAATGTTTCACCATTTAATTTCCTCAAACATAACTAACTTAATTGACATGAAATTGTCCACTTCTACATAGTTCTAGTATGGAGACTTGAACATGGACACTTGTTGCTTATTCCAGGGTAGCTGCATTACTTCTCTTGTCTAAATAGATGAGCTTATTCTACCCCTGCACCGAATGGCACTGTCAATTGTCAGTCACTAGACACACACAGAAACTCAAACACACATTAAGCATAGATTTGACTCCGCTGAAGCTAAAGACTCACTCTAGAGCAAGACAGATAATGCCACAACCTGCTATCCCTTTTTTTAGCGCTACATGTGCTATAGCCCCCAGACGCCGCTACTGCACAGAGAAAGAGGACTAGGGCACGCGGAGGTTGCGCAGACAGAGGCTTGAGGTGGGGCGGACAAACAGACAGGCAGACAGACAGCTGGGAGGTCGGACAGTCTCACCGATGGACTTCTGTCGCAGCATACCGTGAGGAGGGGCGTGGCCAGAGGCAAACTGGCCCCGGTCATAACCAAGCCCTGCCCCAGACGACATCATCCCCATCCCCGACTGGTCATAATTTGGCTGCATAAGGAGAGCGAGAGGAGGAGGGAAGCACAGTCATACCACAGACAGACAGACAGACAGACAGACAGACAGAGCCTGCATTATATCACCAGTAATGGGCTTGAATTTCAACAAGTGCCACACACCACCACCACAGTGGATAACATCAGACTACTCAAATATCATTTTACCAATATGTGAATTACTGCTCCCTTGTGGTGAAGATTTGCCCACACAGACAATTAAAATGATATGGAGAGTTTATGAATGCACTTTCAAATAGGGGTAAGTGAGACATTAGAGCCATAATTGAGTTCAGTTTGAGTTTGTGTTTACACAGCTCATGTGATTCAGTGTTCTGGAATCATAGACACACACATACATTATGCAGTTTAAATGGAACTTCGCCACACATACATTGGCATACATACACAACCACACGCACAAACACACACACACACACACATACACAGAGCACTACATATAGGCTGCATTATGTAAATATATGTAAAAATATACAATATACATGCATACCTCATTGCCGTAAAAGCTGCGGCCTCGCTCTCTCTTTGACCCCTGCGCCCGAACCCCCGGCCCCTCATTGGTGCTGATTGTCTGTTGAGCTGCAGCCAAAATCTCATCCAGTTTATCTGAGGAACAGACAAGACAAAGTGACTCTCTGGATTTTAGGAACTCACACACAAATTTTTTTTCCAAAGAGCTGTTTTGCTAAGTTTGTCTACATTTGAAGAACTACTTTTTTGTATCAATCTAATATAGGGACTTTGGCTGTTTGGGAAACTAGTCTAAAACCACATAGCCACAGGAATGTCACAGACAGACTTACTCAAAGCCATCTGATAGACTGTCCTCTTCTTCTCGGTAACTTGGGAGGATTCGAACTCTACGAATATAACACATTAAAAAGTGCACATTAATAGGTTATCTGCAGAAATAATGAAGTCATACTATCCAGTGTCCTGTGTTTCAACTTGGCAAGTATAGCTAGTCTCTTAAAAAGGATTGAGGAGTTTTTTTTCCCTAAAACTGGCAGGCTGATTTGATGACCCACTTGCTTTGCAAACATCCACAGCATAGCTGACTAATATAAACTGGCAGTGCAACCGGAAAGTTTTCAGACTCTTTCAAGTTTTCCACATTTTGCTATGTTTCAAACTCATCTTAAAATGGATTAAATTGATTGAACTTTCCGGTTGCACTGTTTTTGAGGATGTTCTGTTGTAAAACCAATATGTTAGATAGCCTGGGTGGCCATTTCGGAATGAATTTCAGGATATCAGGACAGAAACCTTCCTAAAACAATGATTAAAAACACTTACTAAATATTAACACTTTAACATCTGTGTCACCATGTTTCCCAATTAATTATTTTTCTCAAATGACTTCTTTCACATTACAGTCATCTCTATGCCCAGTCATCAAACCTTGTGTTCAGCAATTGTGTGTGTAGGTGTGGGTTAGTGCACAGACTGGTCATCGTACCTGATTTTTTTTTCCATGGCGTAGCAGCTGCAGATGGGAAAAGAAGAGAGACCGGGCTCAGTATTCCACAGGCATATGGCCAGTGCGCATTGCTACGGATATTTATGCTCACTCCAATCACAGCTATATCCCCTAATAACAATAATACGACTGCGCTCTCACTGGGTCCATTACAGTATCTTACCACTGGCTCTGCAGAATACTACACACCTACACGCACACACACACACACACACACACACACACACACACACACACACACACACACACACACACACACACACACACACACACACAGATACTAACCATCCGCCACTGCCTTTAAGCACACCCAGAAACTCACACAGAAAGTAATTTATCTCTACGTATTTACTTTGATCACATACATAAAAACAGGCAAACACGATGTCTGAAAAGACACACTCATTCTCTTATTCTCTCACAGGACTTTGCATGCGCACACACACACACACACACACACACACACACACACACACACACACACACACACACACACACACACCATGCAGCTCACCTCTGTCCACTGTTAGGTGTCAGCAGGGACGGACAAAGAGAGGAGAAGGGTCAGAGGTGTTAGTGGTTAGAGCACAACTACAGCACATGTGGAACACGAGAGTGCAGGGAAGGGGTTTTAAGAGTCACCAGTGAGGGTGTGTGTTCATATGAGAATATTATATTTATGTGTGTGTGTGTGTGTGTGTGTGTGTGTGTGTGTGTGTGTGTGTGTGTGTGTGTGTGTGTGTGTGTGTGTGTGTGTGTGTGTGTGTGTGAGAGAGAGAGATTGCGCGAATGTAAGACTGTGTAGTGCGAGTGTGTGTGTGGTGTGTAAGTGAGTGAGTGTGAGTGTGTGTGTGTGTGTGCGCTAGTGCCCATGCTCATGTGCTTGCGTGACTAAGTGCTTCATAGTTATAACAAGCATGACGAATGTCTTTATCAGGGAGGGGAGTTTGAGCTGCATTGACTATCAGATGAGCCTCTTGTCGGAGCCATAATGCTTCCAGGGTGCGTGAGTGACTTGAGCGAGTCGGTGGAAGTCCTCGGGGGGCTCAGACTGGTGACTAATCATCAGCAATGGATAAAGACCAAAAAGCCCATCACATGTGCGAATGTCTCAAAAGAAACGACAACAAATCTCAACAAATATCCAACCCGGCGAGCAGTGATTTACATAAACACCCCTTCGGAGAAAAGTGTGTGTTGCTCTCTGGTGCATCTTCCCCCAGCTAATCTGTTACACCACCAGAAAAGTAAAGTTCGAACAACACTCAGGTCATGGGCTTGATGCTAAGGCAACACAAACATCCTGATGAACATGCACAGCTGTGCTGTGCGGCTCTTTGAATAAAATGCAAATATTTATGTGAGATGTGAAGATGTAAATAAGTCGAGGAGTTGACGAAGCGATGAAAACAAAAAGGGCTCCGGCGGCCATCTGTGCGGTGAGGCCACGCGGAGGTGAGTCGGGACACTGCAGCTGGCGTAGAGGTCAGGTGAGCGAGATCTACTCTCCCCCTCCCCCCCCTAAAAACGCCGCCGTCCTCGCCCGCCAAAAAATAAAAAGAGCTCCCGAGTGCTGCAGTCAGCATATGGTCGAACCCGGCGACCCTTGGGGAGGACATTCGTCCGCACGGATCAATTCTCTCTCTCCCACAGGTGCGTCGGCCATAATCGATTGCTCACGGCGTTTTTGACATGAAAATGACAAACAGCTGGACCATTCCTACCTCCTGAGGTTACAGTCTTCATTTGAATAAGCGCAAGTGATGCCCGAGAGCCATCGATATGTCAAACCACCACTTTAACAACCTTTGTTTTCTTTTAGCAACTTATTTGGTTTTGTTTTGTCTACCAGTCTTTACTTAGCAGACATAACACAATCTAGAAGACATCTCAAAGAATACAGCAATATCACTGTATAAAATGTACAACATAATAGAACCAATCTGCTACCATAGATACTATATATTACTGACAAACACAGAGGATGTCCTTCAAAAGGTGATTCACCTGAGCTACAACAGGAAGAGGAGGCAGTATGTGTCAAGCAAGACCTGTATGAGAGAAGACTTCTATGAGAGAAGACTACGTATGTGTTGAACGTAGTGACCTTGTGAGGGATTTGGTGGGTTTGGGAAAGAATGTTCCCAAGAAGAGGCTCCTAACTGGGCCCTGATTCCTTGCTGGTGAATATGTAAGCCTTGTATCTCATTGCTGTGCCACTTGTTGGTGTATCGCTGGAGACTACTTCAAAGTGAGACTGAAATATTCGCTTCCTTGACAATACAAATAGGGGTTTGTATTTGAGGCTGCCTTCAAGTTATTCCCTAAAAACCTGTGCAATTCTTTCAACAGAAAACGAACTGGGAGGCTTTGGGCAACTAAAATTGTGTTCGGAGGGTGGCAGGTTCACACTGAGTGAGTGGCGTGGTGGTTTGCGATTTGCTTGGAGACAACTCAACAGCTGACACTTTCGCTGGCGAACGCGATGCCAAACAGCATGTGAGTCATAGTGAGACAGCAGGACAGACTCGAGCAGCTCAGAGCACAGGCGAGCGAGCGAGATACGACTCCCTTTTTGGTCAGCGTTGGTTGCGCTAGCTAGCCCCCATGATACCGAACAGAGCAAATGGAAGAGCCAGTGGGGTATTTACTCGTTGTCAGGGGAATAAACAGGTAAACAGACTTATAATAAACAGATAAACAGACCTATACAGACTACACGATCAGATCTCAGCACATACTACAGGCAGGAGGACTGCTGGTGACTGGTGGTGGATGGTTTTTATGATTAAAAGAACCCACCAGCGCCGGTTAATTAACTGAAGTCAGCTGTAGGAGTTTTAATTCTCGGTTGTTATCAGCACGGCATCGCGGCGCTTAATCGGCCTCAGCTCGGTCGCCAGCGTGCCCACGGCGAGAGCGGCCAGGCAGGCGGGGCGCGCGGAGCACAGCCTTTTCCCTTTCAAGGGACGCCTACCCTACAGAGGGGTTGCCGTGGCAACGTGGGCACACACACACACACATACACACGGCACTGGATCTCTGTGTGTGTTTTCTTTTGTTTTTCACCGGATTGGAGGAGTAGTGGGGTTGTTGAGGGGTGGGGTGGGGGTCTGTTCAGAGGAGGGGACAGTGGGGGGGAGAGGGCGGGGGTGAGGTAGGGCCACTAAATCAAGCTGAGAGGGGTGCAGGCGGTAAGCCGGGGGGAGAATCGAGGGGGAGCGGGGCAGTGAGGGGGCACATGGGGGTGCGTGGAAAAGGAGGGCTTTTACTGGCGAGGGGGCAGCTGGGGGGGGGGGGGGGGTTACCTGTAGTGGGGGTGCTGGTAGTGACAGTGTGGAACCTCTGAAAGAACAGTGAAATGCATTGAGACTCTCATCCACACTTTCTGCACCTCCTCTTCCTCCTCCTATTATCTCCCACCATACTTCTCCTTCTCTATCCAACTCTGTCCCTGCCTTCTTCCTATGTGAACTACCCATAGTGCACTGCTGCAGTCTTCACAGTCCCTTGGCTCTCCTTTTCCTCTCCCCCTTTCCTTCAGGTTCCATCCCCCTGCCTCTTGTGCCCAGCTCTGCCCAGCTCTGCCCGCTCCCCTCAGCTCACCTGACCTCCTTTTTCTCCCTCCCTCCTTCTCACTCCTCACATCCCAATCCTCCCCTCTTCGCCTCCATTTCCTCTCCTCAGCTGATGGCTGGAAAAGCCCTCGTCCTTCCATCCCCCCCCTTCTTGCTGGCCCTTTCATCCTCTGTCCTGCTATCTCCACCCCCCCCACTCTCTTCCTACTTATTCTCCTGCCTTTATGCTGAGTCTTACCCATCTCCTCCAGCTCCGAGGTCATGGATTTGGAGCGCAGGGCTATTGCCGGCGTGCTCAGACGCTTACTCTGTTGAGGGACTGTGGATAGAGGGAGAGAAAAGGAGAAGAGAGAGAGAGAGAGAGAGAGAGAGAGAGAGAGAGCGAGAGAGACAGTGAGAGGGAGGGAGGAAGAGTTCTGTCACCAGACTCCTCATCATACAGCTGTCTTCATTAGACTCACCACTAGCAATAGCATTGTCATATTTGCATGCTTGTTTATTAACGCTAATAAACAATCAGCAGCATGACAACATTCTTCAGTGGACACAGTGGAACCTTTACTTGTGATACTAAACATTGGTAACATCATCATCATCATCGGCATCATCAACATCATCAGAATCATCTGCATCATTATCATCATCATCATCATCATCATCATCATCATCATCATCATCATCATCACCACCAACAGTATTTTTACTCGTCTCTTTATCATCGTCAGTAGAAGCATCACTTTCTTACTTTTCTTTCTGGTGCCATCGTCCAAGTCAGGATTGCGAGTTACCATGACGACCTTCACCATCAGGCTGTTTCCACCTTGCCGGATCATGTTGACCACCTGTCTGTGGCCTACCTTAACCACATTCTGCCCATTCACCTGGATAGGAAGAGAGAGAAAGAGGGGGATAGTGAGGGACTTCATCCTAACCCAATAATAAAAGTACTACATGTCCCAAGATTCAACTCTGCACAAACCTCAATGAGGAAGTCTCCCATTCGCAGGCCCGCTCTCCAGGCCACACCCCCCTCGTCAACAGACTCGAGGTACTGCAGTGCTGGGAACGCCGGAGTGGGAGTGAACTCCTCAATGGGTGTCTGGGCTGCAATGACAGGATCACACACACACACACACACACACACACACACACACACACACACACACACACACAAACACACATACACACACACAGACACAGACACAGACACAGACAAACACACACAGACAAATGCACACACATCAGCAGAGTATCTGAGTCAGAAACCCCTGCAGAGGCTGCACACACTCATATTCATGTTTGTTGAGTGATAAGCAGAGGGAGATAATGGAAGTATGCCTCTCAGAATACACTGTGATTCTTGTACGTGTATGTGTGTGTGTGTGAGTGTGTGTGTGTGTTTTAATTTGTATGCGTCTGTGTAGATGTTGGCATGTGTGTTTGTGTTAGTGAGCATTTGTGTCCTTACCCTTGGCCCCTCTTAGAACAAATCCGAAACCTTCATTGTCTTTTTTCTGCAGGAGCACTGTCTTCTCTTTGATTATGTAGTCACTGCGAGAGGGAGAGAGAGGGAAAGGGAGAGAAAATAGGAACAAAACAGATAGATGCCATGGGTAGGATGCAAGAATATAGGGACGCAGAGTGGAGCATGTGATGAGAGGATACAAGAAAAAAAATGGCAGAAAGAAAGACAAAGGAAAGAAATAAAGGGGAACAGAGGAATGAAGGGAGAGCAGAAGGAGGGAGAGACAGAGATGAAGCAGAACCACAGAGAACACCGAGATGTGGGAGAGACAGCGAGGAGAATATCAGAGACAGAGAAAGAAAGAGAGAGAAGAGAGAAGAAAAGGGACATTAGCAGCAGATTCAGAAACGCAGGGAAAAGTGAAGAAAGACAGAAAAGAGAAAAAGAAAGACATGAGAATGGACCATTAGTGGTAAATGCAGAAACACATAGAGGGGTGGAAAAAGAGAGTGAAAGAGAGACAAGAGAAAGAAAGAGAGAAGAGAAAGACATTAGCCGGAGCAGCAGTGAGTTTATAAATCTGTGAGCGAGTGGCTGAGTGTGTGTGTTAATGAGCGAGTGGGGGAGTGTGTGAGTGACTGAGTGAACGAGTGAGTGTGTGATTGAGTGAGTGATGGGGGAATATGGGCCTGCATATGCACACTGCACCACTGGGAAGCCTTAATCCAGAGAGGGGGAGGCGGGAGGGGTCAGAGACCAGCTCAGAGTGAAGGCGCATTTAAAAACCGCACATGAATGAATACATTGACTTCAATAGGACAGTCTCTCTCTCTCTCTCCCTGTCTCCCTCTCTCTCATATACATACTGCAAAACGTTCTTCTTCCTTTGCTAAGGACACAGGTCAAACTGTCACAAGCCGCTGCGAGCCCGTTCAAGGTAACTTCGCATTTAGGAGAGAGACGTACGCTTCGCCAGGGCCATAACCAGCTGAGCCTGCAGAGCAGCGGGCCAAATGGAACGCTGTCAGGCGCACACTGCCAGAGATACAGACAGCAAGATAGAGAGAGAGAGAGAGAGAGAGAGAAGGATGGAGGACAAAGTGTGGTCTTTTTGTTTGACGGCAGACACTTCAAATGGACCTGAAGCTACAAATACCCCAAGTGCTTGTGCAGAAGCTCACCACTCGCACAATACCTGTGCACACCTGCTCAGTGTCCTCCCCTATTCCATTTAATCCACCCAATGGCTTTCACTCTATAGAAGCTGCTGAAAGGAGCATCAAACAAGACCATTCAGGACCTCAGTCTAGAACTTCTCCAGAAATAAAAGGTCACAGTGGAGCCTGGAATTGTGGGTAGGACTTTCTGGGGTAACCGCCTCATTGGTCGGTTGGTGAGGGTGTCTGCTGACAGTCTGCCCAGAGATATTCCAGAGCCCACGCTTGAAGATTCTATATGTGATGTTTATGTGCAATGGGCACAGTAAGTAAGATGTTGCTGGTTGCCCCAGCAACGGACAGATCTGGAAATAGGAAATAGCCAGGCTAATATGTAGACATGCATATTTGGAAGCAGTGTGAGTGAACCTTGGTAGCCATATTGCATGAAAATGAAGTCTTCTCAAACCTTTTGTTTATAATGAGCTCCTCAATTATAGATGTACAATTTTTCTTTTTCATTTGTCATAGTAACAATGGTAACACGCTAAGAAACCCAGAAAGGTCAGCATTAGCCAAAACAGCTCAAATAAACAAAGATAAAGAATAGTTTCTCAGGGAGCATAATTGTAGGTGTAACGTTAACTGAGTCACTGAGTGAAACATTTCACAAAAATAGCCATACTGTGCTCAACTCTCTCTCTCTCTCTCTCTCTCTCTCGCTCTCTCTCTCTCTGTCTCTTCCTTTCTTTCTTTCTTTCGTGCTCTTGTTACCAGGCTTGTTGTCAAGGAAGACTACACATGGACTGCAATCACATACGAGAGCCGAGCGAAACTGGAAGCACCTCAAATCCATGCTGGGGCTTTCAAGCCCTTTTGTTTTTGATTGGAACCCATTTGATTTCAGCCAACGTGTGCTGTGATACCCAAGCCAGGGCTGGAGCAAGAGAGGGAGTGCATCAGACCACCTTGCCTGGAATCAGAGGGGTCTGTCGGTCTTTCTGTAGCCTGTCCCCCCTTAGATAATTCCTCTTCCCATCCAGCTGGTGAGTTCCTGTGTTCGAGTGCCACTCATTCCCACACTCATGCAGTCAGCCTTGGATTCTAACTATCAGTGGTTCATTGAGCAATTCTGTGAATGAATTTAATTGATAGAAGGATCATTCAGGCAAGAATCAACCCATTTTTGATTGGCCTATTTATGAACCCTTTCAACACCAGCTGAGCCATCTGACAGAGGGCCCCCTACAGTGTCTTGGTCATGCCATGATTTTACATGGTGGCTCATTTGGTTATGTTTACCAGGATATCTACCAGCCATCAACCACTGATGCCCAGAGAATTCTTTAAGTATCACATTCTCAGGGCTCAGTGTCACAGATAACATTCTCAGTCAGATGATAGTAAAGTAGGAGCAGCTAGCCAGTGATTTGTATCTGACACACACCAACATATAGCTGAAACACAGACACACACAGACACACAGACACAGACACACACACACACACACACACACACACACACACACACACACACACACACACACACACACACACACACTTCATACCCTCCCAGCGCGTAACCACCACAAACATACACATACACAGACACTGACTCATAGGTGTCAGCTAGCGTGTTTTAGCGGGATGGAGTATCAGTCAGGCAGACAGGCAGTTGTTGCCGAGAAACTGTCACTACTGTACCATACCATACTGTACCCACATGCTGATAATCCCACTGAAGGGTTACACTGAACACAGTCCCAACCTCCTCCATCTGTTCCCCCCCCCCCACCTCTCTCTCTCTCTCTCTCTCTCTCTCATAGGCACTTATGGTTTCTGCCTTTTTTCCTTGGTTTCTGTTATGAATCTCCCTTTTTTCATCTCTTACATTGTCCTTCTATTGTTTTATTTCTTCTTCTTCCACTGTCAAAACACACCTCCATATTACACTTACTGTTTGCATTCTAATTTGTCCCTCTTGCTTTTCTACCATCACTTTAACTCAATCTTCCCTTAACTCCTCTTTCTTTCTCTCTCTCTCTCCACCTCTATGTACTGTAGCGTCACCTTATCCCTCCATTTTTTCTTCCTTTCAACTACACTGCCCTGAGTCCAAATTCCATCCCAGCTCAAGTATCTTTACCTCCTTTGTCAGTTTATCTTCTTCACCTCCATGTGTCCTATCTCTTATCCCCCTCTCTCTGTGGCTGTTAATCATGAATGCTGTCAATAGTTTCTTTTGCTCAAAACCAGTTAGCACAAAGATCAAATTTAACATACAGGATGTGAATATACTGTATGTTAGATTTGTATGCATGTATTGATGTGTGTCTATATATGTTTTACTATGCGTGCAGTGCCACAATAAGTATGCCCTGGAAACTCCAATGCTCAGAGCACAAAAATGCACTCATCTTATATGCACACATATGCACACTAATAATATTCACACGAGGCTAAGGTGACACACTATTCTTATTTGGCCCATCAGTCATTTACAGACTGCAGATAAAATGATGCAAGGTACCCAGATAGAGTAAACTGCCACAGCTTATGCACTTCAGTGTGAGAGCCAAAGTCAGTACAGACAGCTTTTTATGAGCAAACCATTCCCTGTTTCCTTACACACTCAAACAGACATGTACACACACACACGCAAACAGCAAACATACACAGACACACACATACTGTACACACACACAAACAAACAAATGCATGTACCGGTATGCACACAGACATACATGCGCGTGCAAACACACACACACACACACACATACACACACACACACACACACACACACACACACACACACACACACACACACACACACACACACACATACACACACACACACACACACAGGCATGCACATAAACCAGCTCAAATGATGCAGAGCAACAGCACTGATACCTATGTCAATCAGCATCAGCTAATCACGCACACTCACACACACACACACAGAAAGAGAGGGAGAGAGAGAAACAACACACATACACACAAAAACAAACACAAGCACACACACACACACAGTCAGAAGCAGATAACAGCAGTAGCAGTAACAGCAGCGGCGACACACATCAGGTTAGCATTCTTTCCATCATAAAAGCAGTCATCCTGAGCTGTGCCTGTACAATCTGTTCACCAGAGGCAAGCTTTACGGGCTGCCTCATAGAGAGCAAACAGCATGAGGCAGGAAGAGAGAGAGAGAGAGAAAGAGAAAGAGAGAAAGGGGAGGGGAACGGGAGAGAAACAAGGATTCATACATTTATCCATGGAACTAGGGAGATGCGCTACAGTGGCTAAATAACAGCCTCTCTCTCTCTCTCTCTCTCTCTTCCTCTTCCTCTCCCTCTCGTTCTCACTCACAGGCACGCACACGCATACACACACACACACGCACACACGTCCAAGCGCGAACATTCACACATCCACACACGCGCGAACGCACAGCAGCACACGCGCACGCATTGCAACACATCCCCCTGTCTGTCGATCTATCAGTCGCCTCTCAAATCACTCCTGCTACCCAGCCATGTCCATGCGCACACACATGCACACACACACACACACGCACGCACACACACACACATCGTTGTCTCTCTTTTCCCCCCACTCTCTCTCCCCCTCCCTCTCTCTCCTTCCCTCTCTCCCTCCCTCTCTTCCTCTCTCCCGTCATCCATCCAACCAGCCAGCCAGCCAGCCAGCCAGCCATCTAGACATGCCTCCCTCCCATTCTCCCTTCTCCCTGCCTCTCCTCTCTCTTGCGACGGACGGCGGCGTAGCAGCGGCAAACCAGCCGGAGAAAAAAGCCGTACCTGTATATGAACCAGACGCTCCTGTTCATGGGGCCTAGCGACGGCCAGGAAGAAGAGAGGGAGAGGGAGAGGGAGATGTCCTCCTCTCCGCATCCCCCCATCGCCATTGCCCCCTCCTCCACCACCTCCTCCACCTCCTCCTCCTCCTCTGCCGCCACCTCCTCCTCCTCCTCACCCTCCATCTCCTCCTCCTCCTCCACCTCCTCCTCCTCCTCCTCTTCCTCTTTCTCGTCTTCCAGTGAGAGAATCGCAGCGAGCGCGAGTGGCGCGGCAAGGGGAGGAGAGGAGAGAGAGACGGAAAGAGTGAGAGCGAGGGCCTGGCTCTCCCAGCCCCATCATACTTAAGACAGAGCGAGGGAGCGAGAGAGAGGGAGAGGGAGAGAGGGAGAGGGAGAGAGGGAGATGGTTCACTGTGACTGCGACAGAGAGAGAGAGAGAGGAGGGAGTATGTTTGAGAGAGGGGGGGGGGGGAGTGAGAGTGAGGTGGTTTAGCATAAAAAGAAGTGAGAAATGAGGTAATTTAAATAGAGAGAAAGACAGGAGAGAGAAAAGGAAGGAGAGAGAGAGTGAGAGAGAGACAGAACAAGAGAGCGAAAGACAGAGAGAGAGAAGGATAGAGCGAGAGAGAGGGAAAGAGAGAGAGAGAGGGTCCAGAGGTGATTGGGTTTGTTTGCTGAGTATTCCTCTGTCTCATACTCACACAGAATATAAAGAGAATTACGCAAACATGCATCAGAACAAACACATACACAGACGTATGCGCGCACACATACACGCACACACATACACACACGTGCACACACACGCATTACACCCATACATGTGCACAGATGCACACATGGCCATTCAAACCTTTCACCACATGCTGCAATAATTAAGAGCTCGTGTATATCAGTTATTTCTACTAACACACAAGGACATTCCCTCTCTCTCTCTCTCTCCCTCTTTCTCATTTGTACATTTGTCTCTCTCCTCTTCTCAAAACCCCTGACGGAATTGAGTGACTACATGCCACAGTATCCCCTCAATCACCGTTTCCCCCCCATTCATAAAAATGGAAACGTTTCAGACAGACAAGGGCTGGCTCTGTTTGACGCCTCTGCCTCTCTGTTGCGCTCCTCGGCGAGGCGTGGCGCACAAGTGCCCTGAGTCGCCAGCAGCGGCGGGATTATGTCATCAACAACATTACTCTGCACTCCTGAAACACTAGCATGACACTGGCGTGAAGCTTATTAAAAAATGCAGGTGAATTATGCAGCAGTGACGCATTGTGAGAGACATTTTTTTTTGTTTTTTTTTTTGTCTTGGGCTGCCAAAAAATACCTCTGAATCATTTTCTGGTCTTGCCAAATTGTGTATGCATGTCATGGGACAAAAAGAGCTGATTTTTGTCTTTGGAAAGCTGCTGGGAAGTTTTCTCTCGGCTTCTCTCTCAGTGGCTTTGATGGAAATGTCTGGATGATAATCGTGGATTGATGATTAAGTGCTTTCACATCTTAAATATGCCCTTTCATCTTAAATTTGGAATTTTACACTTCATACCAATGTGGCAATAAAATTGTGTGCACACTTTGTTTGTTTAGTGACAAAAAGTATACCTCTGGCAAAATACATGGTCACCAAAGTCTGATCATAAAAGTCACAGATGACTACCTTTTGACTGATACAGCATCATACCTAGGCCTAGCTGTCCACTGATACAGTTCAGTTAGTATCTGTTTAGGAAATTAACAAATTAAAGCTTGAAGATGTATCATCTTCACTTGCAGTGATGCACATTGTCAATGCCAGAGGAGGCATCTACATTTTCAGTCTATCTGAACGGAAGAAATCCTGCCTTCTAAACTCATGGCAGCAAGGTATGTCCGAATATTTGTATAAAATACACAATACCAAAGCCATTGTAATTCCTCCATGCTCATAAAGAGGCTAAATATCCATAATAGGAGGGAGTGTGATAAGATGAATATGTTTTTTCTAAAGTTGTCCTCTAGGGATAGGCAACCTACAACCCCAAAAAAGTTGGGACGTTGTGTAAAATCTGAATAAAACCAGAATGCAATAATCTGCAAATCTCTTAAACTCATATTTAGTTGCAAAAAGGACACAGACAACATATCAAATGTTGAAAATTACAAAGTTGACTATTTCATGGAAAATACATGTTAATTTTGAATTTGATTCCAGCAACATGTTTAAAAAATGTTGGGATAGGGGTAACAAAATGCTGGAAAAGTTCTGTAATGATAAAGAAAACAAAAGGAGGAATGTTTGACAACTAATTAGGGTAACTGGCAACACGATCGGGTATGAAAAAGAGCATCCCAGAGAGGCAGGGTCTCTTAGAAGTAAAGATGCAGTGGTATTCATCACTCTGTGTAAACCTGTGTGCACAAATTATGAAACAATGTAATTTTAATGCTTCTTAACATGAAATTGTTTGTTCATCATCTACAGGACATAAAATCATTAAAACATTTAGAGAATCCAGAGAAATATTTGCAAACAAGGGCAAGAGCTGAAAAACAAATTGGATGGCAGTGGTCTTTTGGAGACTAAACCATTGTCTATGTGCACAGTTTGATACTCAATTCAAAAACTGAAGCCACAATTGTAACAGCCAAAATTGTATTGAGACATTATACAGAAAATACCATTGTCTTATCTGGGCCTAAACCTGTTTAAAATGGACTGAGGAAACATGGAAACAGGTCCTGTGGTTAGACCAATCAAAATTTGCCATTCTCTTTGAAAATCATGGACGAATCTGGGCTAAAGAGGAGAGGGCCTATCCAAGTATCCAACCTCCAACTTGTGGTTTAGTGCTCAGTTCCAAACCCAACATCTATGATGGTGTGGAGGAGCATTAGTGCCTACAGCATGGGCATCTTGTACATTTGGCAAAGCACAATCAATTCTGAATGATGTATACAGGTTTTGAGCAACATGCAGGCCACCCAGGCCATGTCTATTCCAGGGAAGACCTTTTCAGAGAAAACAATGGCAAAATAAATTCTGCACATATTTAAGTAGTATTTCTCCATAGAGGAAGAGTCCAGGTGCTAAAATGGCCTGTCTGCAGTCCAGATTTTCTCAAATTAGGTGCATAATGGAATGAAAAACATGACTAAGAATACCCCATGTTGAGCAACTGAAATCCTGTATCGGGGAGTAATGGGACACATTTCATTCTCAAAACTTTAGCAAATGGTCTCCTCAGTTCCTAAACATTTACAGAATTGTGTTAAATGAAGAGGTGAAGCAGCACAGTGGTAAACATGCTCCCGTCCCAACTTTTTTTGAAATGTTGCTGGCATCAAATTCAAAATTAACATATATTTTCTATAAAATAGTGCAAATTTTCATTTTAAACATTTGATATGTTGTCTATATGTCCTATTTGCTGCTAAATATGGGTTTACGAGACTTGCATTGTATCACATTCTGTTTTTATTTGCATTTTACAAAACGTCCAAACTTTTTCTGTTTTGGGGTTGTATATCCCTAATCAAGGATGTGAAATTAAGACTGTAGCCTACATGTACATGTCTAAGTGTGTACAGTATGTAAGAGAGATGAGAAAATATGACAGCTCAAAACAACTGGTCTTGATCTACCTTGATTTTTAGTATTCACTTTTTATTAGCTAGCAAAATTCTAAATATTGTTACAAACCATTTAACTCCTCTTAAGGTGCTTGATTTTACATAATAATTATTCATGACAATAGTACAATTTACTATTGAGAAGCAAGTCTCCTTTATGTATAAACAATACTGACATAAAAACAATCATTCAAACATTAAAAGCCGCTGGAATAATGTTTGTATACAGTATATGCCTAGTTTAATACTCAATGGGACAAAGGGTTTAATGGTATTAGGCCTAACCACATGCTTGATTGACAAGTTTTCCATCAACTAAACGCAGACTAAGGGCGTGTCTAATTTTTTTAATTACCAATGATGTTCTGAATGTGGCCAAATCGAACATTTTGCACTTCACTGGGATCTGTTTATTTTGATGCTTTAAAAGTATTGTGTTGATGATGCGTATTGTGTGAGTTCTTAGCACACTAAGGTCTCAAGGAAATATAAAGGATAACAAAAGCAAATAAGTTGAACGGAGGTAATTCGAACTGGTGGTTCCAACAGCTACATTTTGAGGAGAACTGTTGGCATAGCAATTAGAGGCAAATTTAGCTAATTAACATGTTTGCTAATTAACATACTGGCAATTAACCAATTCTGAAATAACACTTTAAACATAAATATATATAATTTATTTATGTTATACTTTTTACAAAAGTATAACACAGGTTAGTTTTTTCACAAACACTGTTTTTAAAAATAGTGAAGTATTTCAGAGAAAATAAGCTGCGGTTGGGGTGGGTTGGTTGAGCCTATGCTATTAAAGAAGGAAAGTAAAAAGTCACAGACCACTTTGCAGCTTTATGAAATATATTTCCCAAAAAACTTGAAACTGCTTGAAACTGACTTTCGAAGTACCTTACTGTACAAGTGTACAATTTGCAAATTGAATCTGCTAAAAGCCAAAAAGAGGTCACACCATTTTTTGCATGTATGTTTGGTGAAAACTATACTATTTCATTATTTTAGCATGCTCACTTTTCAAGTGTCTCTAACTTTTATACAATACAGTATATATGTCCAGATACAGGGGTCAACTTAAGTTGATGGGTCAACTTACTAACTACCTCATCTTACCTGATTTGCCACATTCATGATCTCTGGATTTTAAATAAGGTGAAATGAAGAATGGTGAAATGTTCACAGTGTTCTTCCTTGTCTTCTATTGTAGCTTGAATACAAGAAAGTAATGGATTACTGATCCTCTTAATAATTAAGATTAAGATTAAAATTATTCTTAATAATTATATGGGTAGGGCTACTGCCAGGGCAATTCTTGTTTTGTGTCGAACCCATCAGCTTGGCTAAGGAACCAGAAGTGAACTGGGCTACAACTAGATGAACCATGAACAAGGAAACTTATATAATATATATAATATATATTACTTATATCAAGCAAGGAATTAAGTCATCATGAAATCAATATATTAACATAATAGAATGTAACTAATATGGCATTCTGAGAAAAATATTAAAAAAGAAGACAGAGAAGAATTACTGAACAATTCCAAATGCTATAACATCAGACTTAATCTTTTATCTGATAAGCCTACTGTTCTAACCTTACTAATGCCTCCTGTATGTCCTCTCATTTCAATGATGACTTTATGTGCACCTAAACACATGGTACAGGCTCTTACTATTACTCGCTTCTCTCTCTCTCTCTCTCTCACACTCACACACACACACACACACACACACACACATACATAAACAGATGTGCCTGCACGCACATCTTTCTCTCTCACTCTCTCTCTCTCTCTCTCTCTCTAACACACACACACACACATACACACACACACCACACACACACATACACACACTCAGACTACACACTCAGACCCCTCCCCCTCTGCCATCACTCCTTCCTCTCCTTCAACATTGTCGGTAAACAAAGCAGAAAACATGAATGAACGAGAGACCGAGTGAAAGGCACAGAGCGAGAGAAAGAGGGGGGGGGGAGGGAAAGAGGGCGAGAGAGGCAAAAATACAGCAAGGAGCAATCGAGAAATAGCTAGAGATGAGCACAGGCAAGCAGCAAGAGAGCGAGTGAGAGAGGGTGAGAGAGAGAGAAAATGAGAGAGAGAGAGAGAGCAAGAAAGAGAGTGAGAGAGGGTGAGAGCGAGAGAGAGAGAGAGGGAAGAGAGAATCACAGAGGTAGGGGGTGGGGTAGCAGGAACTCACATCATTGCTGTCACTGCCTTCGCTGGTGGTGTGTCGACGCTGTCTTCTGTCTGTTTTTTTTCCCTCTCTCTTTCTCTCTCCCTCCCTCCTTCTCCTTCTGTTTCCCTCTCTCCTTCCCACTCCCTCTCTCCCTTCGTTTATTGCATTGTTGCCATCAGTGTCTGTGTCGGTTTCTTCTGCTCCTCTCCCTTCTTCTCCTTTTTTTTGCCTTTCTCTCTCTCTGCATGGTAAGCTAAACTGTTGTGGCCACAGTGTATGAGTGCATATGAGCGAGGGAGAGGGATAGAGGGAGAGGGAGAGGGATAGAGGGAGGATGAGAGAGAGAGAGAGAGAGAGAGAGGCAGGGAAACAGGGAGGGAATGTACGGGAGTGAGGGCCAGGGAGAGTGGTAGCAGAAGGTGTGTGTGAGCATCGTCTGTGCAAATGCATGTGTCAGTGTGTATGTGTGTGCGTGTTTGTGCGCGTGTGTGTGTGTGTGTATGTGTGTGCATGGTCTGTGCAAATGCATGTGTCAGTGTGTATGAGTGTGCATGAGTGTGTATGTGTGTGTGTGTGTGTGTGTGTGTGTGTGTGGGTGCATGCACATATGTCTGCATATATGCACCAGGGTGCAAGCTCATGTGATTGCTCTTTTCTTAAGCCAATCTTGTGTTTGCATTGCTCATTATGTGAATGCAATAATTACATTTTTAAATTAAGTACACACATGCACACAAATGCAACTGTGCTTGCATGTGTCTGCGCACAAAATTGTGAGCAGGAGTTCCTTTGCATGCACTGTGATTTGTCGTGTGTTTGTGTGTGCATGTGTGCATTTGTAAGTGCATCAGCACTTGCACGTGTCTGTGTGCCCACTCAAAATGCTTATGAGCAGAAGTGAGTCTTCCTTTGTGTGGACATTTAACAGTTTGTCTGTGTCTGTGTCTGTCTGTCTGTCTGTCTGTTTGTCTGTGTGTGTGTGTGTGTGTGTGTGTGTGTGTGTGTGTGTGTGTGTGTGTGTGTGTGTGTGTGTGTGTGTGTGTGTGTGTGTGTGTTATTGTGTGTGTGTGCGGGCACATTTGTGAGTCTTTCTGTGTGTGTGAGTGTATCTGTCTGCCTGTGAGGACGTTTTAAAAGTGCGGGTCTGCTTTCTTGTCTCTATTTCACAGACCGCTGCCCCAGAAAGGTTCCCCTGTGTTCTTCACAGTATGGCAACCAGAGGGAGCAGGGCACTCAGGAGAGACTCACACACTCAGCAGAGGCACAGGGCAGAGGAAGGGAGCTTACATTAAATGAGAGGCCTTAAAAGTCAAGGAGGCCACAAGGGAGGAAAATAGGATGCACCCGGGGAAAAAAAGGTAGTCGGGGGAAGAAAAGGGACTTTTGGGAATGATGACTTAAGATAATCTCTTAACTGTGTGCGTGTGTGTGTGTGTGTGTGTGTGTGTGTGTGTGTGTGTGTGTGTGTGTGTGTGTGTGTGTGTGTGTGTGTGTGTGTGTGTGTGTGTGTGTGTGTGTGTGTGTGTGTGTGTGTGTGTGCAGGAAGGACAGACTAGTAAACTGAAGCACAAGGACCAGTTGTCCATGCTCCACCAAATGGTGGTATAACAGTCTGTGGTAGGAGAGGCTGGGGATATGGGGATATGGAAACAACAGGGATATACAGGCATGTGAAGGTGGAAGCCGAAGATGGCATGAAACACTAGCAAAGGGCTAAAGTAGGACATACCTGCATATACATGGACAAATGGTTGAATGGACGAAAAGATGGATGGCTGGATGGATGGATGGATGAATGGATGATTGGATGGAAAGACGAGAAGAGAAGAGAGTAACGTAAACTGTACTGGATGCAAACGTCCTGGACCCCCCCCCCCCATGAGTTTGAAACAGTGCATTAGATTTGATTCCCTCACATTCTCGCCAAATTGGTATGATATGGCTGTCAGTGTGATTGGCGGGGAGCTTTCAACCTAGAGCCAGAAGATGATGTGAGGAAAGGCCAGGTCAGAAAAGAGCAAAACGTGGTCACATTAGGGCACGCAAGCAGAAAGCAATACATGAGCGCTGGGTGAGAAAAAAAAAAGTGTGCAGAGATAGTGAAGAGGAGTGGAGAGTAATTGCCGTAAGTTTCAATGTCTTATTTTCCCTCAGTCTTTCAGTCTGACCACTGGATGCTTCTATTTCTGTCAGTTACTGACAACCATTTCATTGCTATTAGGTGTAATTAAATAATTAAATAGTGACATTATCTGTAACTTGAAGACTATTGTTTTGCTTTCTCCACTTCTGCCACACACACTACTCTGTATGTTCTACTGTACTCTCTCTCTCTCTCTCTCTCTTCTCTCTCTCTCTCTCTCTGTCTCTCTCTCTCTCTCTCTCTCATTCTCTCTCTCTCTCTCTCTCTCTCATTCTCCCTCACTCCAGAGTGCCCTTCACCGCCTGACCTCCAGATGGAGACACCACAGGGGAGAAAGGGTGATAGAGAGAAAATTAAAAAAGTACAGGGGGTGGGTGAAATGGGATGAACATAAAGAGAGAGTGAATGGGAGGACTGAAAAGAAGAGAGAGAAAGGGGCAGGTGGCAAAGCCAAAAATATATATATTCTAGAAGAGTTTTGTTGTTTTATCTGTCTTTGTGAGTGCATGTGAGAGGGTGAGAGTGAAAGAAAGAATATCAGATGAGGACAGATGCTTTTAATGTGTAGGAGAGATAGTACATTTACACATGAAACTAATAGGGGTCCTGGCCAAGAGGGAAAGGATAGGGCTCTATGATGTCAATATCATTTGGCCTCTACTCAACCTGCATGTGAGGATGTATGCCATTCACACTAAACATTACACACAAACATTAAACGAGGAAACTGCCATGACAAGTATTACACAGGAATATACATCATAAGCACTCACTGCGTCTCTCACTGTGCACATTCAACATGGGGTCCAGAAGAAAGAGAGAGGGAGAAAGAGAGAGGAAGAGAAAAGGAGAGAAAGCTAAAAAAAAGAGAGAGCCCTTCAGGATACAGCAACTGGCCTATGAGTGGTAGCAAATCACACAGGGTTGCCCCTCCATTTCACAGCCAATCCTCAAGGGTTTTAATGATAGGTGCACAAGAGGTTATCTTCCAAATAAATACTGTATGTGTGAGTGAAAGAGAGAAAGAGAGAGAGTAAGAGAGAGAGAGAGAGAGAGAGAGAGAGAGAGAGGTATGGTGCCAAAGAGAGCAAGCAAGAGAGAGACAGAGAGAAAAAGAAAGAGAGTGTTGTTCCCAAACACCTGCGGGCGTTTCAGCATTTCAGCCGCCACCCGTGGGGAGCTTCACACCACTTTTATTAAGAGCAGAGGGGGTCTGGCTTGGAGTAGATCACAGGATTACCATCATGTCGACACACCCCAATACACACTGACACACCACCAGCACGCGCGAGCCCAGCACACTTCTACCTCCTGCAGAGGCTTCAGTACGACACACTCAGTCAAAGACATCAAGAAACGATCCCTTGACTTCTCACAACAGTCACTCGGCAGCACATGGTCGCCTCAGTACCTGCGAACGATGAAGTCAATACCTGGGTCCACTGAGAGACATAGTGGCTACTACAACCAAGTCAAAGGCACAGTAAACATCTGTTTTGTTTAAAGCATCACATCACATCACTTTGGTCACTGTCACACCCCCGTGCCCATATTGCTCTGCCATCCTATGTTTGTTAATCCTACACTGGGATCAAAAAAGCAGCAGCTACCAGCATGCAGGTTATATGATAGCACCCCACCACACTTAAAATAATCAGTGCATGGAATACAACTCAGCAGCTTGTCAGCAACTTGTTTGTCAGCATCTTCACAGGAATCAGATTCATTTGGAGAAAGACTTCAGTCTAGAACTTTTTCTGGACTAAGGGAGCAGTCAGCATGTCACTCAGACACACCAATCATCCACAACACATAGCACAGACAGTTTTCTTCCACGATTTTCTTCTGAAAGGGTCACTGTGACATGGCAGCACTTTGACTATGTGTCTTGAAGGCTGCACTAACAGCACAGAGTTAGAGAACACCACCGATCCGCATTCTGATGTTTGTTTAAATGCCAGGGCACACACAAGCACTCCTGGTGCGCAATGTCATTCAGATGAACCACTGAATGGCAGCACAATACACTTATGTATCATCATGCAGCAATATTGTAAGTATACAAATATTTGCATCCATGACTCTGCTGGTACAGAACATCCAGCTTTGTGTGTGTGTGTGAGTGTGTGAGTGTGTGTGTGTGTGTGTGTGTGTGAGAGAGAGAGAGAGAGAGAGAGAGAGAGAGAGAGAGATACATACATATGCCTCTCTCTAAACCAAACTGCTATTAGAGCCATCTCCTTACCTGGGCGCATCAAAGCTGTCATAGGAGCCCACGGTGTAGTGCCTGAAGAGTCGCTTGGTCCTCTCGCTGCGGCTCTCTGGAACACACACACACAGCGGAATGAGCACCTCCACCACGCCACCACAGCTGCCACCGGGCAGCAGCAGCTGGGAGTCTGAGGGTGCCAGGATCATCGTGCGTACGCCACAGCGCCAGTGGACGCATGTCCCCATGTGTGTGTGTGTGTATGCGTGTGAGAACGCTGCGATTACTCAAATGAAGAAAGCTTGTGGTATTTTCTCTCACAACACCATCTTTACATCTGGCCGCCACACTTCGACAGCTGAGCTGTGATCGTGCGAAATTGGTTTTAAAAATAAACGCGACATCTGCAGTCTGAAGTCCCAGCGTAATGCTGTTTGCCTTTGTTACTTCAGTGGAATATAGTGCTGAGCCTGAACCTATTAATAGACAGTATTGGCACAACACAGCCCCACTGCTAACTGCTAAGTCAGAGAGCTGGAGCGTCCGACAGTGTTCTCACCACAGGCCGAGGTCCACTGCTGCTCAGGGTGAGAATTAATGATGAAAGGAAAGGCAATCCCCCCCTGGAAACCTGCAGTCGTACTGACAAAGCCAATCACTAATATCAAAACCAGGTGGGTCTGTGTCTGTGTGTGTGTGTGTGTGTGTGTGTGTGTGTGTGTGTGTGTGTGTGTGTGTGTGTGTGTGTGTGTGTGTGTGTTTGCATGTGTGTACATTTCTGCAAGTGGTCGTGCAAGGGATTGTTCTAAGATGGTCTGAGACATGTTTTTTGGCTCTGTGAAGTAGGAGTATGTGTGTATTTATTCATATGTGTGTGTGTGTGTGTATGTGTGTACATGTCTCACCTGAGCGGGGCTCCAGGCTGCGGAGTGCTACTTCCTCCACACAGTCCGAGGGGAACCAGCCAGTGCGACCCCTCACTGTGCCCTCCCAGTAGCCCCCCTCACCCACACTCAGCACTGAAAAAGATAAAAAGAGAGAGAGAGAGAGGTGGGGAGAGGGGAAGATTAGAAATCAGAATTCTATGTATACTGACATATATTGTTATATTGTTTAGTCCCCTCATTGCATTGAGCCATTACACATATGAGCTCACACAAAAATGTCCAAAAACAGTCACTCAAACACTGACTGGCCGAACAACTTCTGTGAACTTGTGGCATGGAACCCCACGTGTTACTTTTACAGGCACACACTAATCAAGAGCCACAGCTCACTGCTCACCTTTGACCTTGTCTCCCTTGCTGAAGCTGATCTCGCGCTCGCCCTGGGCGGTGTGGGAGCGTGTGGCCACAAACACGCGTCCGGGAACGGCGCTGTACAGTCGGCGCCGCTGACCTCCTCCCACTGTGCCCTGACTGCTGATGGAGCCACTGGCACCGCCAGCACCACCAGCACCAGCACCACCACCACCCCCACCCCCACCCCTAAGGGATCACACACACAGACACATGCATGAGCACTTAACACAAACACACAAATAATTGCATACTTACACACACACACACACACACACACACACACACACACACACACACACACACACACACACACACACACACAAAAACAGCATTTACATGAATGCTCACACGCAAACATGGACAGATACACACATCCAACAAGCACTTATGCATAGGTACACACATATACAGTTCTGGAAAAAATGAAGAGATCACTGCACACCTTTCTGATGTCCTCCTGCAGTTGCTGAGTGACATTCAAATGAGTTGATGGTCATATTCAAAATTAAGAGACCACTGCAAATTTAAATATGACCGTCAACTCTTTTGAATGTCACTTAGCAACTGTAGGATGATATCAGAAAAATGTGCAGTGGTCTCTTAATTTTTTCCAGAGCTGTACATAGGTATAGACATATACTCAGAAGCACACAGACCCACCCACTCACACACACACACACACACAGACATATGTGAAATAGCCGAACGTCACTTTTTTATTCCAGTATAAGATATATCATAATCAGAAGATCAACGTTAGCACTGGTGTCTGACGCTGCATCTCCACAGACAGGCATAAGTGTGATGAGTGCTTCAGGCTGACGGCACGTTGTGACGAGTGTCTGTCTCTCACCCCTGTCTGCCCCGCGTCTGACGGCTCCTGTCGTCTCTGTCCACAACTCTACCCCGAGACGGCGAGCGTGTGCGGGCCCCGCGCGGACTACTGGAGCTGCGCAGGGTGCCCTGCTTATAGCCCTGAGAAAGAGAGAGAGAGAGGAGGGGGGGGGGGTGTAAGGAAGGACAAAGGAGGAGAAAGAAAGAGAGAGAGAGAGAGTGAGAGATCGAGAGAGAGGGGAAGAGAGGGAGAGAGGGTGACAGATGGAGAGAGAACAGAGATTCAGTGCTGCTGAATAATAATGGTGAAGTTTCCGTTCGTCTGTGGCGGTGCTCACACAGCGTCTCCCCCTCTGGCCATGGCACTTCCTGTGCTGCAGTGGCATTCTGGGAGCACCTCCATCACCACACATCTACTCACACTCTCGGGCTACTAGCCCATCCTCTCCAGCACTGAGAGTTCATTTGCTACCTGCACAGAGACGATGTTGGAGCCCGCGGCGTTGGGGAAAGCCATCCAGTCGGGCAGGTTCATGCTGTTATCGCTGTTGGCACGCAGGAAGGGGTGTGGGTGAGGCAAGGCCAGCGTGCGTGCACTCTCCCGCCTCTGGGGGGCGTACTTGGGCGACTCCAAGAAGGGCACTACCAATCAGAGGAACAGAGAGAGAGAGAGAGAAAGAGAAAAAAAACAAAAAGGAAGAAAGGGCACTAAAGATGAGACTGGGACATGATAATGTGCACCATATAGCCCTGATATATAGCTAACTGTGGCACTTGCATCTAACAACCCCTGGAGCACTAACTCTGTCTCACACAGTCACACACACATACACTTGAAGTACTGTGGGCATAAATGCTGGTCCATCTCACAAGCAGAATACTCAAGGGGAGCGCAGTATTTACTATGGACCAACGCACACCCACAATATAAACTAGACACAGCCACATGATACGACACGCACCAGATTGATGGCATAACTCTGACATTTATATTTACAGTGGACCAATAAAGAGGAGCAAGTCTATTCTCACAACCACCCGGACAGACATGCAAAGACAGTGAGAGAGAGAGAGAGAGACAGACAGAGACAGAGACAGAGAGAGAGAGAATGTAAAACATACCCACGTCAGTTTCCCTGTGGTTTTTAATGATCTCTCCAAGTTCAAAATGGCCAGACATTACAGCCACCTACCAAAAAAAAGCCAGGGGGAAAAAAATAAATAAACAAATAAACAAACAATTCACACTTGCCGCTTCTCTTTTGGATCATAGCGGTGGTGTGGGCGTTCGCAGGCTCATCTGAGTTTTATCTCTGACTCCGACACCCACACACTTTGTGAGAGGCACACAAAGAGAGTGTCTCAGCTGGCGTTATGCATACAACTGGGGGTAAGTGGGCTGCTACAGGCGTGCGGATATTGCACTCCACCTGGGACCCCCCCACACCCCGCCGTCCTCTCAGACACAGAGCGCTCGCCGATGTGTGTTTTACAACACCACTTGTTAGCGGCGAAGAATGGAAACACAAAGAATAGGAGTAATGCTTTAAAGGCAGCATTTAATTACAAGTATTGTAATTACATACAAGCATACTCAGTCACAGACAATCCATACATTCACACACACCCTCACACACACACACACACACACAAAATACAATACTTATCCATTCATTACCTGGAAGGGGGTCTGCCCACTGTTGTTCTTGGTGTCCTTATTGGCTCCCCTGTACAGCAGAATGCGGGCACAGCTCTCCTGAATGGTCAGATCAAATCAATGACAGCTGCCAGTCAGAAGATGCACAATACTTCACAGTGAGCACTAACAGCAGATGAACTACCAGCTTGTTTCTTTTTCTTTCCTCGAGAAAAATGTTACCTTATTGTATAAAGCACAGATGTGCAAGGCAGTGTTTCCTGAGGCATTCTGGGAAGTAGAGTCCTCTCCGTAGAAAAGTAGATGCTCCAAGTGCTGAGAGTTGCCATTTTGGCAGGCCTGGAGGCAAAGGACACATTATCAGAACATACTGAACATCTTACAATGTGAGATTAATCAAGGGACACAGCGGAAAATGTGCTGGGTTGCAAAGCAAACAGATGATGGGATGAGAACGTGGAAGAAAGAAAGAAAGAGAGAGAGAGATGGAGAGAGAGAGAGAAAAAGGTGAGCAAATAAAATAATGTGTGTGTGTGTGTGTGTGTGTGTGTCTGTGTGACAGAGAGTTTCTACATGGTCAGATAAGAGACCTTGCTTAATTAACACTGCATAGAAAGTGAGGGGAGGAAAAGAGCACATCAGCGACAAGAACACCAAGATATGCATCAGACACACACAAACACATACACACGCACACACACACACTCTCTCTCTCTCTCGCCATCAATCCATATAACACTTACAAATGCACATTGAATTCCAATTACACACACATATACACAATGCAAGCTAAATGTAAAAACAATACCACACACAAACCTGTCATGTTCTACTGAGCATACTCCAGTCCCAATGGGAGAGATAGGACCAAAGATTCTTTAGAGCACATCAACCATCTCTGATATGACATGAGGGGATGGTGAAAATGCAGAACTAGAGGATGGACGATGGACTGTCTTTTCAGGACGGGCGGATGGGGTCAAAGGTGAGGGAGAGAGTGTGGTGGCATGATGTGGAGACAAACAGAGATGATTATGAATATGAAGAGGACTGGTGTGAGATGAGTGGACTTCACAACCCACCTGGATACAGATCTGAACTGAACACAGATGCGCACACACACACACACACACACACACACGCACGCACACACACACACGCGCATGCACGCATGCACACACACACAAATACAAATACATAAATGGACTTTGAGAATCATTATATGAATGTAAGCTTCCACAGATATGTACAAACTGGCAATTTGTACTGTATGACTGAACACATAGGTTCCTCTGGTAGCTACCTGGTGGGTCTCATCCCATCCATTCTCGTCGCGGATGCCTACTTTGGCCCTGTGGAAGAGCAGCGTCTCACAGCAGGAGGTGTCGCCCCCTGTCAGCACAGTGTGGTAGAGTGGCGTCAGGCCACGCCGGTCCTTATAGTCTGGAGAGGCCCCCAGTGAGAGCAGAGTCTGGGAACACACACACACAGAGACATGCAAACAGATATTATAAATAATGCTGACTGATTTTAAAATAGACCTCCACCAATTCAATAGACCTCCACCAATTCAAGCAGACCTCCACCAATTCAAAACTGTCATTACAGTCAATGACTGTAGAATACAATATAGAAACATTGAATTCTATACTCATTATGTCAAAGTGACAATCAGTGTCCTCCTCCTGTCAAACTTAAAGAGGCTTGCAAAAGAGCAACTTAATGACATGTTGAGGAGGGGTCAGAGCTATATAGAGTATAACATGTCTTAAATCCTATCAACTGGGGAATGAGCTGATGCGGTTGTGAATTGTTGGTTGTCACAGCAAAATAGTTGGGTGAGGGTGTACCAGCAGTGCAGTGTGGCCATGGCAACGGACAGCCTTGTGTAGGGGGGTCAAGCCGTCCTTGGCTCGGAAGTCGATGTGTGCTCCCCCCATCACAAGCAGCCGAATGGTCTCCCCTGCCGACTGATCTGACTGCACTGCCAGTGTCAAAGGAGTCTCTTTAGGAGGAGAGAGAGAGAGAGAGAAAGAGAGAGATTATTAGTAAATCTGTTATGCTTTTAAGTGACTCAGTCCTCCAGGCCTAGTACAGTAATTTGTAGTGTTTTTACAGCATCCTAGTTATACATATAATACAATAGTGCATTACTAAAGCTTAATGAAGGAAGAATTAAGTTTCATATTTTGTATATTGCACATTTCAAAGGTGCACTGCTGCCACCTAACGCCCATGGTCAGTATTACGGGTTGCAGTCTGGCGCACACGCACTGAGGTGTGAAGGGGCCGTGAAGGGGGATGTTGGTTGTCGGGACAACAACCGACTTTCAGCTGTTAAAACGCAGCCAAACCGCTAACAGCAGCTGTGAATCATGTCTGGCTGTTAACCGCCAAAATGCTGACTGTCATTTATATCTCTTCTCAGAGCGGTACAAATCATCATAATTTGTCGTCGACCAGTCTGGTGCAGAATTTATTATTACCACAGACCACAGTAAGAAATATAGCTGCTTATTGACAGTGAAATGTAAAGTTATTGTCTTGTTTCATCACTTACAAGTTTACTGATTGGATGTTTGGCTTCTGTGACCATGGAGTAGCCTAGGCCTATAGGCCTACATAAAAACGAACAGTAGCAAAAATGAAGTCAGACAGCCATGAAAACGTAAGAGACTGGACGGCTGGCAAAATGTCATGGGAACGAAGGCAGATTCTCGTGTCGGGTCAGTGTTCAGGCAAGTTTTTATTGTTTGTTTTTTGTTTTAAGCGCATCTGCTCCACCAAGCATGGCGACTTTTAGCTCACCTCCAGTATCTGGGTCGTGGTAGTTTGGGTCAACACCTTTGTCGAGGAATTTAGCTATTTTCTCCACTGAGCCGCTTTGGATGTAGTCCATGAACTTCTTCAGACTGGCCTGTAGATGGCAGGTGAGACAGAGATGTAATTTAACCGCAGTGGCTACACCGTAGGGTTCTCATTTAACGCAACCTGATCCACTCCGTGGCCTTTTGCAAGGATTCTGCAAATCTTGCTTGATAGTGCAAATATAGCATAACTTTGCATATTTATTTTGCAATATGCCCATTATCAGGGATGGGCAAAAATACATCAACATGTATTTCAAAATAAAATATCAAATACCGTCATTTTAAGTGTATCAAAATGAACTACAAAACACAGTAGCCATGCCATCTAAATAAAATACTGTGTTTTTGTATTTTCAAAATGCTAAAGATACTCTTTAAAGGCAGCATGAAATCACTTCAAACCTTCCTTATCTGCCCATTTAATCTATTCCTTCATCAGTACACTGACTGTTGATTAAGTGGCCAGTGTTTGAGAGCAACAGCTTTTTCTCTGCCTGAAACATGTCATACATCTGCAAACAGTCAATAGATCAACTATGCTTACTTGCCTATTACATCACATAGCCTAAATAGGCTACTGTATCAGAGATGTACTCAAAAAGTCGCAACTGAACTTGTCAAGTGGTACAAATTAACCACCAAACCTATTAAGAGCCACAGAATGTGGGCTTAAAGCACCTCGATGCAATTCTATTACCTTAAAATAATGACTTCAAAACTCATAGTATAGTGACATAATGTGGAGAATAAAGTCTCTGACATTGTCAATGCCTTCCCATGCTTGATACATAATTGGTTTTCCAATTAAAGTTCTCAAGAAAAATAGGTTGCCCAATATAAGGGAACGTGCCAGAACAACAATTCTCAGAACATTTCTGCGAAACTTTTTATTTTGCAATATGCCCATTGATGATGAAATTATTTCTTCTTCATCTGAATAATTCGAATAGAAAACAGAGTGAGAATCTATATCATCCTAATAAGCACATTTGAAGATGAAATAATCTCTTTGGCATCGAAAGCATAGTGAGAATCTGAGTAGTGCGTACCTTTGTGTGCAATTTAGCAAGTTGTTTCTCATCCAAGTTTGTCTGTTTGTATACCCTGGTTTTGTAACGAAACTGGAGAAAGAGAATATAGGAGATTATGACAGAAAGGTAGACATGAAATAGGACAGAGGGAAAGTGGCAGAGAGAATCTTTAAGACTAGCCATTACCACCTCTGTATAACCTATAACCACATGACAATCCTAAAACGTGATTCTCATGGTTATCCCCCCTGAGAAACATTTATACTGCAATTTCGGTGGCTATCAGGAGTGAAGATCCTTTTTTGTTCCAGACAAACCATCTGTTAACCTTCTGTCAACAAAGTTAAAGGGGACAAAGTTCTGTGCAGAACTTTTACCATTTTGAAGAACCCATGGGGGGACCTTAGCCTCCCCCAACAGTGCAGAAGTTAGCCACAGAACTACCCAGAATGCAGTAGTCAAGAGAGGGCATACTGTGGTGGTGTAGCTACCTCCAGGTAGGGAACGCCTTTCTCAAAGGACTGTGGGTACTCGCGGAGGAGGCGCTCCTCCTCCAGGAACTTGGCGTCGTGTCCATCAGTGGCCGGCTGGAAGAGGCCATAGTTGAGCACGTCCCTCAGGGACTCGGTGAGAGAGCACAGCACCTGCTGCTTAGCCTTCCACACCGTGGCATCTGGGTTGAAGCGCAGGCACTTCTGCAGGGCGAGAGATGGGGACCAAGGGAACGGACCGAGGAAGGTAGGATAGAGAGGCCAGACAGGAGGTCAAGAAGTGGGGGGGGGCTCAAGTGGATGTGGAAGAGACAGAATGGATACGGTGAGAAATGCAAAGGAGAGACGGAGAGGAGGAGTGGAATAGGGTTAAGAAAGTGGACATGGACAGGAGGTGAGGTATAGAAGGAGGAGAGTGTGAATGGACAGCAGTGTGGTGGAGAGGATGGAAGGGGAGTCAGATAAGAGGGGGGATGCAGACGAGGGGCACACCCATGTAAAAGTACAAGAGGGGAAAAAACCCAGTGTAGATACGGGGAGGAGAGAAACGTGAAGGTAAAAAAGTATTTGAGAAAAGGACAGGTAGGAGAACAAGACAAGAGGAAAAGAGTCATATTGGTCATAGGGCATGGAGTGTGGGAGAGAAGAGAGGGAGGATTGAGAAACAGAACAGTCAGTCAGTAAGTCACAGACATTACAGGACACACATACTGTATGCATTACATAATGTGAACTGTTCATTACAGAATGAAATGCGCATACGCTCATAAGATATTGAGGCTAACAGAATCAATGAGTTACACGTCCTTGACCATATCCTCCCAGCAGACTCATTTGAACCACATAGCTGCAGAGAGGATAGCCCATTTTGAATATGAGTGTGCACACTTTTGTGTGTGTGTGTGTGTGTGTGTGTGTGTAAGTGTGCACCTGCGTACATGTGCATGTTTGTGTATATGTGTGTGCATGTATGCATGTTAAATATCTGTGTATTTGTATATGTGTGTGTGTGTGTGTGTGCGCGCGCACGCATGCGTGCATTAATGTTTGGGTGCATGGGTGCTGCAGAGTGGCAGCACCAGCTCAGAGATGTGGGGAGGGGGGTTGCAGGGAGAGAGGGGGAAAGGAATAGGGAGGAGAACGGAGAGAGGAGCACATTTAGTGGATATAGATTTCCTGGTTTCACGGTTTCCCATCATACCTTGTGAGAGGCAAATGCTCCAAATCATCCGTCATCACACGGTAAATTTGAAGCCATCTCAGTAATAAATGAATAAAAGAGGCAGTGTGCTGAAGATGAATTCACCTTAGCCACAAGTGCTCATCTACATTCTGTGCACCACTGACATGCAATTGAACCTCAGGGCGAGGGTGTTTCTGAAAAACTGGAACTAGAGGTTGTGTGGGGGGTGGATGGAGCTGTGTGCGTGGGGGGGGGGGGGGGGATGTGGAGCGGAGCGGATTAACAGGACTGCACCAACGCGCTGAAGTCAGAGCTGGCAGCGGAGAGGATGTGGCCCTAAGCACTGGTCCAAAGCCAGCGCTGCTCCTCTGTTCGTACTGGCTGTGGCAGCATAAGCTGGTTCCAAGTCAGGTGGGACGACCTCTCTTTTACTCTTTTTTTCTCTTCCCTTTCCCTCTCCCTCTTTCTTTTTGACCTTGAAAGGGGTTGTTTGGCCTTGATGAATGCAGGTGAGCAGAGGTGCGTTCAAATTTGACAAACAGTGGCAACTGTATGTTCGCAGAGAACTACCTCCGCAGACTGTTTGCGACATTTGTTCGCAAACGTTCACCGAAAACTCCAGGCAAACGGAAAACTGTTTGCAAACGTTCGCGAATTTGAACGCACCTCAGATCCCAATACCACTATCCTCTTCTCTTTCTCTCTCTCTCACTCTTTTTTTGATGTCTCTGTCTCTCGCTTTGTACTAAAGTCCCTTTTACATCAACTACTACTATGCTTGTTAGTATGGTTTGTTTAAGGGTATCATTCTCTGTGTCTGTGTGTGTGGCTGTTTGGGTGTGTGTGCTGTATGTGTGTGTGCGCGCGTGTGTGTGTGTGTGTGTGTGTGTGTGTGTGTGTGTGTGTGTGTGTGTGTGCACGCATCAGTGTGTGTGGTTGTGAGTACAGTTAAATCCTCCCTCTCTTTCTTCTATTCAGTCTCACACTTTGCGCACAGCCAACCCCGTCACCATGGAAACCGGTTCATTAGTGGAGCAAGCTCCTGGTTGCCTTGGAAACATCGCAGAAGTCCTAGGAGATAGAGCACTATAGAATGAGCTGTGTGAAAGAGTGTGTGTGTGTGTGTGTGTGTGTGTGTGTGTGTGTGTGTGTGTAGAATGCGCTGTTCTGAGTGTGTTTCGTGTATACACCAGAGGAGTGTGACTGTGAGTGAGCTGGAGAGAGAGCGAGTAGGGAGGGGGAGCAAGAGATTAAAAGAGCGAACTAGTGGGCGTGTCAGAGATGATGTCAGTTTCAAATACAGGCAGTATTCCATACTCAGAAATGAATATAATTCTCTCTCTCTCTTTCACACACACACATACATACACACACACACACACACACACGCACACACACACACACACACACAAGCATTGTATGAAGGGTTTATAAAAAACAACAAATCCATAATTAAACCACACTGTATATAACAAAATGATCCACGAGCGGCGCTGAACACATTCATATGTGAGGATAATTCATACCATTATCGTAATTATCATTTGTGAGATTATTAGCTCAAAACCACTCATCCATAATTGTTTTTAATAACTATAATTCAGTCAAAGTGCATCGTTCCACCGTGCCATGAAGGTAAACGTGCCTGAAACCAACCAACAGAGAAGACCAGAGACAGCTCTTTCTCAGCAGTGCCCTCATTTGAAGCAACTGACCTGGAGTCTGTGGTGGTATTTCACTTGTAATGACTCCAATAAGAACCGCGGTTCAGGGAGCCAATCCCAGATCAGCTACCGAGGGCAAACGGCTTCTGAGATTCAGCAGCCATTTTCAGACTTCATTTTCTGGGACTCTGTCGGTACATGGGAGCCTTTGAAGTGCTTTAGATAGGGGCTGGAACATAGTTTAATCCACGGTCCCATTTAAGTCATGTAAAGATAATTGATTATCCTTACAGAAATAAAGGCTCCCACAACTCGCCTGATTGGATTCACCGTTCTCACTCGCTCCGCCTCCAGCCTATTCAGGATTAGGGTGGAAATGTGCCACTGTGTGGTCATTCAGCAAATGTGGATGGACATTTTTGTTTAATTTTTTAATTTTGAATTTATTTATTTTCTTTCTGGCTTAAATTCTCCATCTGCGAGTAATCGATGAACAACAGTGGCCGCTCCAGGGCATAATCTGCAGTTGCCTAATGGTGGTGGGTGGAAAATATCCCATCATCTTCTCACACCAGGGGTGAGCCCCGGCTTGTTACGCACTCGAGCCACTTGGGGCAGAGACGCTCCAAGATGTGGCGGAGAAGGAGCAAACTCAGCAGATACTCCTTGTTCCCTGCACCCCGCAGGTGTAATGGGGGGGGGGGGGGGGGTGGCGTTAGCGTGGGCACACCCTCAGTGAGCACTACCTACCCAAACGTGCTGCCTCTGGAGCGAGTTGCCGCCTGTTCGCGCTCCTCCGGCGGAGTAAAGAGACGCAGAGGACGTCTTCGACAGCAACGCTAGAGACTCTCTTACTCATCTTACCCCGCAACAGCAGTCCCACAATGAAATGCATGTCACATTTTTATCTCTCCCCCTCTGTCCTGTGCCTCTCTTCTGCTCTCTGTCTCTTTATCTCTCTTTCACTCCCTTTTTGCTTTCTTTCTCCCTCAAAAGATCCAATGCCTGTCACAGAGCTTAAGAGCTTCATTGATAAAAAGGAAACATCCGCAAGCCAAAGCTGTTTGTCTCACATTCTTTTTTTTGTTATCATACCTCAATTACATTCCCCCATTCCCACTCTTCTCTTCCTCCCTCCCCTCACTCTCTCTCTCTCGCTCCCTGAGTCATCTACCATTTCCCCCTAAACACGCCATTATTATTATTCCTGTTTGTCTGTCTGTCTCCGGCTCCTTCCCTACAGCACCTCTATCTCTTTGTATTTGCATCCTTTATTTCTGCTCCAGATTGTGTGAGTTTTACATAGTACCATATTTCTCTCTCTCACACGCACACATCTGCACACACACACACACACACACACACACACATACTGTACACATACACGCATTTGCTCTCACTCTTTCCCTCTGGTCCTTTTCTGCAGAGCAAGTGCAGGGGGATTAGAAGCTTTTAATGAGATCTGTGGGGAAATAACCTCCCCCTTCTCTCTCTCTCCATCATTCCCTCTCTCTCTGTTCCCACCCTCCTCTCTACACCGTCCCTGCGCCCCCATCCAACCTTGTCACCCCACCCATTTCCCCATTTCCTCTGCCACTCTCTTCCAATGCACATCCTCTTTATCCAACCACACACACCCTCTCTCTCTCCCTCCCTCCCTCTCTCTCTCCCTCCCCCTGTCCTCCTTCATCTCTGTCCCCTTATGCTGCACCCCTCTTATCTTCCTCTCGCCCTTATCTGCCGTGTTGAGGCTTACTGTCATTTTGACCACTGGAGCTTTACAAGACAGTTGTGTGTGTGTGTGTGTGTGTGTGTGTGTGTGTGTGTGTGTGTGTGTGTGTGTTTGTGCTTGTGCATGAGTGTAGTTGAGCATGTTTGGGGTTGTTTAAGTGTGAGTTTGAAGTCAATGGGTCATGAGTCATGAGTTAATAGAGAGGGAACGAGAGTGACAGAAATGGATAGAGAAAGAGAGATAGAGAGGAATAGAGAGAAAGCATGCGTATGAGGTATACTATAGGTGTGAGTAAATGGAATGTATACTGTATGTTGCATACAGGTGAGTGCAGGTTAGATTGTGTGTGTCTATGTGTTTGTATGTGTGTGTATGTGTGTGTGTGTGTTTAAGAGGGGTGGGTCTCCCTGTGCCCTTTGGGGACCTCTTTCCCAGCAGTACTGTTTGCGTGCCACGCCAGCCTCTCCCTGATCTCATTAAAACACAATTAACGAGCAATTAGGGTTTATTGAGGCCGAATTAGCCGGCATGTAGAACAGGCCTAATGTACTGGGATTACCCAGACACATTACTCAACACAGGAGAGCAGGGGACAGAGGAGCAATGGATAAAAACAGCAGGAACAGGGAGCACTAAAGGACGGACGGACGGAAGGAAGGACGGACGGAAGGAAGGAAGGAAGGAAGGAAGAATGGAAGGATGGAAGGACGGATGGAAGGACTCCCCTACACACCTCTCCATCCCCCTCTCAATCTCATCCTCATCTCATCCTTCCCTTACTCTCATGCTAGTGACATTCTGTACATCTCTGCTTCAAGCACACGTGATGGAAGTCTGTGTGGTCCTAATTCCTCTGACTGGCTGTAACATACATGGTGGGGAGACATACAGAGTGAAGGGGTCTCCAGTAGCAGGACTGAGAACCTCTGGTCTATACCAAATAGTAAGGGTAGACACACCAACCCAAAACATACCAGAGGAGGGGGATGTTTCACATTGATCCAGTCCAGCTTTAGCTGTTACATGGGGTATAACACTCAGGGTAGGGGCCAGTGTGTGTGTGGGTGTGTGTGTAAAATATCTAAATATTATCTCTATATTCCAAATATTAAACTCTCCACCCTACAACTGGTGAAGGGAACTGAGTAAAGAGGGCGTTTTTGCTGGTTAGTGGTGATGCGCTTGGAGAGTGTTTGAGAGTTGCATGTGTTAGCATTGCATGTCTGTGTATGTACGTTTGTTTATGTGGGCCAGTGTGCGTGTGTGTGGGGGGCTCGCGTGAGTAGTGCCTCCGTTTTGTGTGTGTGTGTGTGTGTGTGTGTGAACTCCCCACACACACCACTGAAAATTTGATAGCAGCTTGTTGGATTAAATAGGTGGCCATGAATAATTGATTCAGACATGGACACACAAAAACGTGCCCATCACCACACACACACACACACACACACACACACACTCACATTCACACCCATAGAGGCACACCATATATACAGAACTCTGCATCACACACACCACACACACACACACTCTCACAAATGTCTGCACATGCATGAATGCACACACACACACACACACACACACACATATCAATAATAAATCACTCAGTTGGAGACAGGAACAGTGAATAGCTGGCAGATTTATGCAGCTCATTGGCTTCTGTGGTCGGACAAACAAAAGCACGTTTGCACACACACAAAGGCACCAAACAGCCGACCTAAACAGGAAGAATAAATAGAAACACACACACACACACACTCCCTCACACAAACACAGTCATACACACACACACACTGCATAAAAAGGCAGGCCTCAGGCAATTCACCATCCCACTTAATTTAATTATCTGCACAATGAAGCTCTTGATGATAAATTAAGTCCTTAACGCTCTGCCTAACATTTAAGACCTCAGGACAGGCGAAGGGAGGCAGAGATGAAACGTCCTCCTCACCAACCCAGGGCACCTGAGAGGTCTATACGTGTCAGTGCCTCTGGAGGCAGTGTGCCAGGTAAGGGCGACACCGGTGGACAACACAGCCGCTGATGAGGAAACACTTGGCAGTGCCCTCTGGCCAACGGCCCAATCTCTGATATCTCCACGTGGCATCGACAAAATTGCATGCCACGTGGAGATGAGAAAGCTCTGTGCTCTGAGTCTGACTCTCTCATTTACTCCGATTCAGGCTTTTCAAAGGTCCTCTGAAGGTTTTTAAAAGTTTGCCTCCCTCTCTTTTCCTCTCTGGCAGCTTATGGTAGGTCACCTTGACAAATGCAGATGCAAAAATCTTTTTCACGTTGTCTGAAACTGCTGCTACTGGGTTGTCAGCCCTTTGCATTTCTGCTGTATTTGCAACGAAGAGGGAGATCTATGTGTCTTTCTTACAAGAAACAAGAGTGCGCCTTCTGACTGACTGACTGTCTGTCTTGCCTTGACTTTTTGTGTTTCTGTTTGACAAAGAGAAAGTTTGTGTTTTGTTACGACCCTGCCAGGTCTCCACTGGCCCCGCCCACTTGCGCTCATGTTTGTCTGTCTCTGTGTGAAGCAGGTTGCCCGAGATGTGCAGGTGTTTGGTATTGCCCTGATGAGCACCTGTATTTGAAGGCCTGGGTTCCAAGCGCAGATGGGCTTCCTCTCCTCTCGACCGTCGTCTTTTTGTTTTGTTTGAACACATCCCTAGACATACACTCGCACTACACCTTGCTTTTATTCACTACACTGACTTTCTCGTATATTACTTTAATAAATATTCTTTATTTACTCATTCTGGCGTGGAACTCCCTTATGTAGCTCATGCGTGAGCCAGCATGCGTTACAGTTTGCATGTAAGTGAGATTGTGTTTGTGTGTGGTGTGTGTGTAATACAGAGTTCTGCATATATGGTATATATGGTGTGCCTCTATGGGTGTGAGTATGAATGTGTGTGTGTATGCGTTTTTTTCCTGACTTGAGGGGATTCTGCCGAGCCCTGCAGATCTGCATGGGAAAGGCGGCTACAGAGGGGAGTTGCTCTCTCTCCCTCTCTCTCTTCCCTCTCTCTCTCTCTCTCTCTCTCTCTCTCTCTCTCTTTCTCTCTGAGGCCCATTTGGGAGTTCTGCCTTTGATTTCAATGCAGCCGGTCGGGCCGAGGAATCTTCAAAGCCCAATCCACACAACTCTCCGACTCTCGCACAACCTCTCCCCTCCTCATCGTGCGAGGAGAAATGGTCTCGTCTCGAGGTCGACACAATCAGTCTTTATTCCGATAAAAGCAGTAATGACGCATGCAAGAAATATCATGAAGTCGCACAGAGCTACATTTTTTATGCCATATTAATAAATGGCCCTCTTGATGCAAATGGAAAATTCTGGAGGTCTGCGCTAATGAAATTTCAATGCACAATTGTCTGAGACAGTCCTTGATTGCCCACTCCTGGTCCAATTCTGTAATTAATAAATCAGCCATCCTTTGTCTCTGTCACAAGGAGGCCCTTGTGTGGACTGGGGATTTTCCCATTTCCTCAGGCCCTAATCCTAGCTCACTATCGGGGGAAGAATCGTGTTTAATTACTTACACCCTCAACGCATCAGTCACAAAGAGTCTACTGGCCCCAGCTCCATAACTTGAGAAAGTGACATAGCACTTCCTCCCTAAACCCCACCCCCAAAACACACACACACACACACACACAAAAACATCATACATCACTTTCTCACAACAGATGCCCATAAGGGAGAACAGGTTCCCTAGATGGAATGGCTCTGCTGGGATTGACCCTCTCTTTCTCTCTCTCTCTCTCTCCCCAGAGATTGCAAAGTGTCAATCACTCAACTCAAGCTCTGAGCCATGCTCACAGCGTGATGAAGCACTGATGCAAGTGAAGCCGCTTCAAACTTGCCTTCTGGCAGTTCAAAAGAACAGCAGGGACTTTGGACTGCGATTAGGGAGAAAGCCCATCCAAACAGACACGGGGTAGAGTGATCGGCCAGCCAATTGCATCCAATTTAAACTCGCTGGAATTAGATAAGATTGACTGATCAGCTCTAATGCGCTTCATGTGATGACACTTAAGATACTAGATACTAGCCTGATTGCAGACCTTCGATATTAGGTAGAGATTAAATTTGTGTGTGTGTGTGTGAGAGAGAGTGTCTGTGTAAAAATGGGATCATGCATAGGCTGTGCATTTGGTATAAGTATATACAATCTTTTGATCCCGTGAGGGAAATTTGGTCTCTGCATTTATACCAATCCGTGAATTAGTGAAACACACTCAGCACACAGTGAACACACAGTGAGGTGACGCACACACTAATCCCAACACAGTGAACTGCCGGCGCTCAGGGAGCAGTGAGGGGTTAGATGCCTTGCTCAAGGGCACTTCAGCCTTTCCTACTGGTCGGGGTTCGAACCGGCAACCCTCCGGTTACGTCCGAAGCCCTAACCAGTAGGCCACGGCTGCCCCCCTGGTTGAGACGCTGTTGCATTTATAGAGCCAAAATTATTCTGTGTGCAGAGACTTACTTCCTTACTGCTACTAGATGACTAAATAAGTATTTGTTTGTTTATATTTAAGTAGTGTGTGAGTAGGTGTGTGAGTTTGGGTGAGAGTGTTCATGTGTGAAATAGAGAGAGAGTGTGCGGTATGTGTGTGTGTGTGTGTGTGAGTGCATGCGTGCATGCGTGTGTGTGTGTGTGTGTACAACAAGTACGTGTGTGTGTGTGACTGACCGTCTGTTTAATGTCAGGGATGCCTATGCGAAACACCATCATGCTGATGTGCGCGTCATCAGCAGAGGGCGCTGTGGAGGAGCTTCGCTCCCGGAGCCGCCTCTGCTGCTGCTGCTGCTGATTGGCTGTCTGTTGGTGGGGGGGTCCTGGGTTGGACGAATAAGGGTTAGCGGCGTGCCCGGAGTTCCCGGGCCGCAGCTGTCTGTCTCCTGTCACTCGTCCAGCCATGTTGCCGATTTGCCTGTGCCCCTCTTCCCTGCCTCCATGATATTGGCTACTGCCACGTCGGATGGAAACTGCCACTTCCTCTTCCTCGTCCTCCTCCTCTCCGTCCAGCTCTCCGTTCTCCTCTCCATCCTCGTCCTCATCCTCCTCCTCCTCCTCCTCCTCCTCTTCCTCGTCCTCCGCCCCTGGATAAAGGTGTTGATTGTTACCCAGCATCCTTTGCTGCTCCTCGTCACTGGAGAGGGGACTAAGCGGCATTGTCATGGCGACAGGGAGGGTGGCACCAGCGGCAATGGCATCATCCCCAGAGACTCACTGAAAAAGACAATAAAAGACAGAAAGAGAGAGTAGAAAAGTATTAGACTCTGAGGTTGAATGAAAAATCAACAGTGAGAGACTTGGGGCTAAAGGGAGGGAGCATGGCAGAAATGCTTGATAACTTCAACAAACTCAGAGAAGATTAAAAAAAAAAAGAGACAGAGAAGGAAAAAAAATGTTGACCCACTTCACAGCTCTGCACCCGCCTTTACAACCAGCACTACCACAGTTGGAGACCACCGGTGTGGTTGCCATGGTAACAGACGCACTCCTATCGGCCCTGCTCTCTCTCTCTCTCTCTCTCTCTCTCTCTCTCTCTCTCTCTCTCTCTCTCCGTAACAGCATGGGGCCTGCGCTCATTCACACACTCTGTGGTGTTGCGGATGCTGCCGTCCCAGACCACCTGAACGAGCTCCTCAAGCGGCACCACTGAGACCGCCGGCAAAGACTCAGCAAATAGACAGAAATAAATTCCATCCTCCTCTCTCTCATCCACTGATGTAGTTTACACATTCAGTGGACTGTATTCATCTTATATGTTCAATATCTTGAGAATATAATCTCGTTCATCATCACCGATGCCCACAAAAACAACGATTTACATATCATTATATACACAAAACACAAGTCAGCACATTTAGCGGCTCAACAGTGCAGATATTTTGCATTAGTTTAAAACCATAGACTGTATATATAGAACTATATATATAGACTGTATATATAGAACTATATATACAGTCTATGTTTAAAACAAAGTAGGCTATGGTGCTACTACAACCCAATCTATATATCTACACTTTAAAGTGTTCTATACAATTCACACAAAACTATAGAGTTCAAATAAAGAGAGGGTGCTTTTTGAACAAACTAGGTCAGACTATAAAATTTATGATCCAAGTGACAGGTTATAACAACTTCATTTCAGACCCAATCCACCCTCGGATTGTGAAGAACACAGTTATGGCTGAGACTACTAAAGACAGTGTGCTGTAGCCTACATGTACTGTTAGAGTGAGTGTGTACCATATCAACATGTCAAGAGATGAGAGTTAAGATAAGTTTGTGTACTGCTAAAGTATTCAAGGTGTTCACTACAACTCTTTGATGAAACTATTAGGAGCAGCTTGTTGAGTCATAGGACAATTGTGTTGTTTCATTAACAACACCATGCAACTCTGTGTTCTCTGCAAGACACCTATCTTAGAAACTGATTTAACACTTTTGTATTCAGTGGCTTGGTTTGCTACTGAATACGTTTTTGAGAATTGAAACAATAGATCATTGCTCCACACTGGATATAGAGCAAGAAAGAACACTCATTGGTATTGATTTAACACAGAGCTACTTCAGTACAAATTCCAAAAAGTTAACCTCCTCGCTTTATTGCATTTCTCCTGCCTCTGGAACATGAAAACAATCGTCTTGGGAGCAATGAAACATTCTGTGCAGAGCTGATAGCAAGGGGCTGAAAATTGCTCAAATATTTCGTGATACACCCACCATGTTTATTTCTGTGCCTCTGCATATCATTTAAATAATCCAGATCAGTGGTGGTCAGGACTCTACACTGAGATTTTTGTCTGTGTTAACCCAGAAGCCCACAATACTCAGTGGTAACCTCAAGATCAATATCCATAACCTAGGGTTAATCATTTATTTTAAGACTTAATTTTCAAATTAAGACTCTAGGTTCTTATAGGCGTATGCATTGTAGTGTGTCGTTTGGCTTCAGTCATTTGGATGTGTGTATAGGAAAGGGTCACTGTTCAAAACAGACCGGCAAACTGAGACCCCCAGGTTGTGGAAGAGAAAAATTCACACCAAATGAACACCACTTATCAGGGAAAGTAATTACAACACAGATATGGGAGGGGAGTAGCTCTGGGTCAGCCTGCTGATCGAATCAGACCCCCCACCCCCCGTCCTTGCACAGAGGCAGAAGTGTTTCACAACCCAGTTCCTGGCCCTGTCCTGTCCCCTACATCCACAGCAAATGAGGTAATCAGAGTCGCAACAGCAGAGCAAGAAAAGAGAAGCACCACCACGATACAGAGGTCACGGCACAACAACGAACGCGACCGTTGTAATCATGCCGGCGCACTAGATATGGCAACAACAATGAACACTCTGTATCGGAAAACACCTCCAATAACGAACAGGCAGTGGAGGACACCTGGGAGCACTTCATCATTTAGTGGAGCATTTTAAAGTGCGCCCAGAGGCTGTCATCTTAAATGTATACATCTATACATTTAGCAGCATATACTGCACTCTGTGAGATATTAACCAAGCCTGTCTGATGCAGTAGATGTGGGCTACTATATAAAAGCGCTAGTGTTTCAGCTGAGTGCCATGAATGTAAGAGGTTGCAGGTCACACACTAGCAGGTCACTTAATAGTAATTCTGTGGGAAACCCATTAACACTGACATTGCGCGTGAAGTAGCAGTTACAGTATAATGCAACAAAAAGATATTCTTCACAGATGCCTGAGTGGTCATGGGGTGTATTTACTGTAAATGCACTACTAAACATTTAATGATACACATGCAGTAAAAGGGTGGACTGAGTGAATAGTACAAGAAATGGGCGTGGAACAAGATGACCAATCATAGATAAAACCTGACATCTAACATGAGGACTGAACAACAACAGCGACAGTAGAGATGATTGGAGTACTAGACACCATGCTGTTACAGCATTGAACATCCGACATCTGAGGTAACCACAGCAACCAACGCCCCTATAATGGAAGGGACTACAGCCTCGAACGGCCAACAACGAGGCTAACCGACTTTGCAGCGGCGTGTAATTGGCGTGACGGCATACATGAGCAGCCAATAAGCTAGAGAAGACGGCTGGAGCTGAGCTTTTAGTGGTGGCTTCTTGTCATAGAGGCAACCTTAATGAAGTGCTTGCATGTGTGTGTGTGTGTGTGTCTGTGTGTGTGTGTGCCACACTACGCCGCTCCACCACTGCTCTCAGCTCTTAATCTCCTGCCACCTATTTATTAACTCATTTCGACCCCCTCCCTCCTCCTCCTCCTCACAGTCAATATCCTGGCCCGCACTGCGTTGGAGACCCTGATGCCTCTTATACTTAGGCAGCGACTATGCATATCAGGCCGCGTGTGTGTGTGTGTGTGTGTGTGTTGGGGTGTTGAGTCTGTCGGTGACAAAAAAAGTGTGTGTTCAGGGGGAAGGACACTGGGGAGAAAGGGCTGACAGAAAGGGAAGATGTGTTTGGCATAAGATGACAAGAGTGACCCTGAAAGACAGTGAGTGGCAGAGAAAAAGAAAGCCTGTCAAAACTGACAATGAGGAGAAAGGAAGGAAGGAAAGAAGGAAAGAAGGAAAGGGAAAAGAAACGGAGAGACAGAGAGAGATAAATAGAGAGCGAGAAAGAGACAGCAGTCTAGCAAGTGGAAATCGTGGTTTGGGGAGAACAAACTTAATCACCCTGATGCCCAATTGTAACACACAAAGAAATCATTTTACAGCCTTATCATTTTGTGTAATGCATCAAATAACACAGAAAAGACCACGAGAACAATTAAACCAATTTGTTATATAGTAAGACACCCCTCTAGTTCAAGAGGTCTGCTAGCCTGGGTGTTCCCATGCTGCCTTGCGCGCGATTTGATTCACGCTGCTAAGGCAGCCTGGAGACCATGGAGCAAATTTTCGCCTGAGAAAGGGGACCAATCACAGAACAAGGGGGAAAGCAAGACGATGATGAGCTATGCACAGACGCATTTGATAGACATCCGTGGCACCCAATAAACGGATCTGGGCATTTTTTTCAAATACGAGAAAATTAATGTTTGGTTCCCAGACCACGTCTCATTGAGAAGTGGTGGCGCTAGCCAGGCTAGAGGTCTGCATTAGTAGCCTCTAATACCAGATGCCGATTCACCACAAACCTTGACCATGCACCTGAAACACCACCCCTCATTAGCCCAAAACACAGGATCGTGTGTGTGTCTGAGTGAGGGTTGTAGTGAGGCTTTCATCGCACACACCTTAATTAGAATCAAGTACATGATCTAGCCCGGGTAGGGATCTGCGTGCTCATAGGTCACGACTGACAGAAAAAGAAATGCCACCTGGCCTAATTAAGGCTGATGGGCTTCATCGGCGAGAGTGAGAGAGAGGGAAAGAGAGAGGGGAGAGAGGTTATTTGAGAGAGCCTCCGTTCGCCACATTTACAACTCAGATCGCCGCTCTCGGCCCCACACTGAGGGCGAGGCGTCAGGTTCTTAAGAAGGCAAGCTGTCAAGGCCACGCACTAGCGTTCAGTCACGCTTGGCTGGGTCCATTGTTGACATGGAGGTGAGCCCATGGAGAGTGTAAAGACCGCTCATGATGAGGTCAGACTTGGGGAGAGGCGCCGGCCAGATGGAAGGAACTGTCTGAGTATGGAAGCGTGTTTGTAAATGGATTTGGTTGGTGGTTGGCAGGTGTCACGCAGTGAGACCAAGGCCCGCAGCTGTGCGATCAACAGTTCAGCCACAGTTTTGGAATCCTACCGAAACGCCGGTGGTTAAGACATGAAAAGAACTTGTGCAAGCCCCCCCCCCCCAATCCCATATCCCTCCCCTACAAAACCCCCACCTGCTTCCGGCTGTCTCACCCCACACATAACTTATCACGCGTCGGCCTGCATATTTTAACAGAGCATTAACATTTAATTGCCGCTCTGCTACCCTGTGTTAAAACACAAACCCACACACATGACAGGATCCGGGGATAAAAAATTAATTTGGCCAGAATTTTAAAGTTCTGTACCAACAACTCCATCCAAATAATACAAACAGACAGAGCCAGAGAGAGAGAGAGAGATGGCCTGACAGGAGGGCAGACAGATGCAGAGGTGGATAAGGTGGCAGAGGGCATTGTGGTCAGCAGCCCATCAGAAAGGCCCACTAATTAGGGGAAGCGGGTGGCTAAAAGTGAGCGTGAACGAGAGAGGAGAGGAGTCTGTGCTTTTGCATACTGCTGAGTAATCACTGGAGATATGGAGGGGATGGGGAAAGCAGGGGAGACCAGGCGGGCTGCAGCAGGAACAGCAGGAAGGAGATAGAAAAAAGGGGATTGTCTGTAGGGATATGAGAGAGAGAGAGAGAAAATGTATGTGCAATAAAACAAAAAGGAGATAGAGAGTGTGACGACAGAAGTGAGAGAAATAAATGGGTAGAGGGCATGTTGGAGAGAGAGAAAAAGTCAGAGTGAGAGGGAGAGTGTGCAAGAGAGCCAGGGGGAGGAAGAAAGAGAGAAGAGAAAGAGAGAAAAATGGGTAAAGAGAAGGTGAGAGAGAAGATAAAAAGAGAAAGAAATAAGAGAGAGAAAGAGAAATGGGGAGAGAGACAATAAAAATGAAAGGGAACTAGGGAGAGAAAAGTGAATCAGATATAAAGATACTGAAGGATTAGCTTCAGTGGGATTTAGAAAGAGAGAGAGAGAGAGAGAGAGAGAGAGAGAGAGAGAGAGAGAGAGGAGCCAGCAGGGGGAGGGAGATCTATCTCAATGGACCAGGCGATAGGCAAACGACAAGAACAAGGGTGAGCTGATTAGAGAGATGGAACGAGGAACAGCGGGAGGAAGGAGAGAGGAAGGAGTTTTGGGCTGGGGGGGGGGTGGCATGAGAGAAAAAGAGGACAGCAAAACCTCAAGGCAGACAGACGTGCAGGAAAGACAGAAAAGGTGACAGAACAATTGTGAGAGGATGGAAATGTGTGAGAGAAATCATGAGAGCAGAGCAATACAGGGGACAAGGTAAGGCTAATCGAAAACGCAGAGAGAAAGACATCACTTAAAGCCCTGTCCAGGGAAAGAAAATGACAAATGAGTTGATGATGTACTGGCGTAAAGAGCGAGCACGATAATCTTAATTAAAAAAGTGCCATGCTAGAGGAAGACAATAGGCCTCCTCGGGCCAAACGATGGCCAGAAAGATTGAAAATGATAGAAATCTTTGCCAGGTCTGCCATTCCTGCTCTGTGCCACCGCCTCTCTTTTTATCCTTTTAGAAATCTGTGTGTCCTTCTCTCCTCAGCACACACAGACACTCGAGGAGAGGAGGGTCGTTAAGCACACTGGAGGGAAGTAGGAGGAGGTTGGAGCCTTCTAAACCAACATCCTGTCTGAGTTCTCCTCCATCTTGCTTTGGGCAAAAGACGAAGGTTAATGGTTAACAGAATTTAAAGTGCCTGTCCTCGATAAAACATTGTGTCCTTGATATTAGCTTTGTAGTAATGAAAACAGTATTTTATATAATGGGTTGGAATTACACTGTACACATGTGCTCGGCTCCCTGGCTGTTCATCACCATCTTTTTTTCTTTTTGTCGAGACGCTATAAAAGCTCTTTCAGGCATGTATAAAGGTTGAACAAAATCTGAGCAAAAAGGCTGTGGTATTAAGACAGAAAAGCGTGTTGAAGGTGTTTCTCATATTCAGGCCTTGCTTGCTTGTCCTTCTTCACTGTCCGCTGCCTGGACAGACTGTCCAGTGCTGTGCAGAGGTTCCGCACAGGTCAGCGCCTGTCCACCACCACCCGCCAGCAGCTGAATGCCAATCACTCTGGCTGGGGCTCTCCGACGATCACATGTACAGTGGCCTGTATGTGGCTTCACACCACGATCTTATGCTTACAACCCTGTTAACACAATGGCATACACACACATCCATGCTCCTTTTCCTCCCTCTCTCTCTCTCTCTCACTCTCTCTCACTTATGTAGGACGGAGGGTGTATATAGATAGATATTTCCAGTGTCTCAGTCCCCAGGACGATTCACTGGGAAACTTCCAAGGAACAGACCGTCCCACTTTTGCACCACTAAACTGGAGCGGCCAATTTCTCTCTCTCTCTCTCTCTCTTTCTCTCTCATTACACATGGTCCTACATAGTGACAGAGGCTGGGTGTGTTGGACCTACAGGTAGTATATGGCACGTTCATGTTTGCGTGGCACTGTGTGTGTGGGCGTGTGTGTGTATGTGCGTGTCTGTGTGTGTGTGTGTGTGTGTGTGTCTGTCTGTCTGTGCGTGTGTCACCTTCACCTCTGCCCTTCTCACTTCCTTGTTCCAGGGCCTTTTCTATCAAAACATATTTCTCAGGCACTCAAAACCCCTCAATCCCAATGCATCCATCTTGACTCTGCATGTGGGAAAAACAGATACCAAAGGCTGGGATTGGGGTGGGTGGGTGTGGAGGGGGCAATCAAAATACAAGAATCCATGTAATTGCACCTCAACATGTGAGCAGACAGAAGCTCTCCGCACACCGCAAACCCACAGGGCTTCCTGCGACTCCTATCATCCGAGCAAGCATACCCAGCAGGGAGCTGACCCAGCAGGGAGCTGACCCGAGGTGGCGCTAACTGGGACACTGACAAACCCTGAGCTGAGAGACAGTGAGCTCAGCTCACATCTCGAGCTCTCATCGCCATGAGGACTAGAGACTACATAGACAAAGATGCATATGAGCTAATGGACTTGGTGCCGTCGGTCTCCCTTTGAATGGCTAAACACGAGGATGTAATAACGTCCACTGTGCGTTGCCTTATTCAATTTCCAGCCAGCCGTTTGTGTTTGTGTCTGTGTCTGTCTGTTTGCTCAAAGGGCTGTCCATGAAAGAGCCTTTCGAAAAAAGTGCAGGGAATAAAGGGTCCAGCCTGGGCTGACTCCACTGCTGTGATTCTTTGTGGCCGAGCAAAATGGTGGGGACCGTCAGGGTCTGGCAGTGGAGTCTTGCAGTTTAGTGTGCCTGCGGAAAATGCCAGAAATCCAGACCCAAGAGAACGGGAGGGTTGGCGAGCGCAAGGAATAAATCCATGACGCTACAGCTGTTGACAAAAAACAAGAGCAAATGATTTGGCTGTGATAAGAAGCCGTTGTGGCGCATACATCTGAGGAAATTCAAAATGATTTTTTTTTTTTGTCATTTGTTTGCTTGTTCCCCTAATCTACACTGATTCTTTTACACCTCAAATCTGACATGCCTCAGTGAAGTCCTCAAAGACATTCAGAGAAAGCATGGAAGGCAATCAGAAATACCATGCTGGCTGCAGCAGATGAGGCTGTAGTTATTTGTCTGTTTCCTACAGTGATTTTATACACCGAAGAATTGGATACAGCCAGCATGAACCACTGGATGCTCCGCATTAACAGCTATTTATAATACAAGGACACTCAATGTCTTTCTCTTTCTGTGTGAAAAAAACAGAAAGTATATAAAGCAAGAGGGTGGTGGACCAGAGCTCTGCTTAATACCCCTAACTTAAAGCATAGATGTGAGAGAATAATTACTACACATTTCTTCCGTGTAGTCTCCTAATTGGTGTGAGACAGAAACAAACTGTTAGCATACACATGCACTAATAGTGGGGCTTTACTACTGAGGCAGACAATCCACGGCTTTTACAGAGTGTTGCATCTTCACCACTGTGACAGGCGAACAAGGGAGGAGCACTAGGTACATGCAATTGTTAAATTATTTTATAATTCTACTCTGGGGTATGCAGAGCCACTGCTAATACTTTCCACATTGTGATTGAGACATACAGCACAGTGCTTTCAACCCAGGCGGTTGTAGTGTTGCATAACAAGAGTTAGTCGCATGTCTTTTTTGGAGTGATGAGGTCCCATTTAAAGAGTCACAGCTTTTAAAATGTCCTCAGCAGCTGGGACCGGCAGGGAATAATGACATCACGGTCGACCTCGGTGGCAAGAGCCAGTAGGCAGCAGAGGAGGCGCCTTGCTCATGAATAATTAATATGGGAGCTGCTTTAGGGGCGGAGACTGAGCATACAAGAGCACTGAAATATTTAAGGCCAGTGCTGCTCAACCGCCCCAGGCAGTGTCAGCCCATGTGACTCTCTCCCCCCCCCCCTCATTCCCATTTCCCAATTGCAGCTCTTTCCTTCTCCACTCCGTCTTTCTCCCAGTTCACTTATCTCTCAAGTTTCCCGAATAACTTTGAGTTCTATGGAGTAAAGCATCTGCCAGCGCAGAATTCTGAGAGGACAGGACACATTTCATCTTGACTTTCAGATGCTAATGATGTGATGAGTTTATATATAGACATGGCAGATGTATAGTGGATAATGTACTTTATGTACCTGGCTGGCGTTTAATACTTAATGGTGTATGTGTTGGGGGGGGGGGAGGGGTTCTCCTACAGTATAGATGAATGATGAGCATTTTAAAACGCTAGGTCTTTTTCCTTTATATGAGTACAAATTCATCACGTTTTCATGTGTCCCTGTCAATAAACACCTGATAATAAACCTTTTTAACTGATATGAAGTAGATCTTTGTAATGACATCCGTATATGAAGTACATTGTGCAGTTAATGTTCCAAAGGCACATACACAATTGTCACACATTTGTTTTGCTCACATTTTCTTCACTGGACAATGTGATGAAGGAAATTAAGGAGTTTATGATTTTCCATTAGCAGGGGCAGAAACAACCTGTCATGAGCCTACTGTAGTCCTGACAGGCTCAGGGTGAGTGCTGACATTTGGAGTGGTGTGCGTTCGGTGCATTTTATCTAGTCATGCTTCACACGTCTCTCTGTGTTGATCTCAGAGCACAATTAACACTCTTCAGCGGCACTCGTTACTGTGACAGCAACACACAAGGCAAAAGATGCAACTTTATTACCGAGGGCTTATATCATGGCTATGATTAATCCTGGGCAGGGACTAAATTGCATTTTGAACTGAAGATCTCTAATCCTTATCTCAGTGACTGTACCAATGAGATTAAAACCAGATCCTGTTGTAAAATGAGATTAAACCAGAGACATATAAATTGATATTTTATCAACTTTTGACCTGACTTTTGCATGTCTGTAATGTTTCAAGAAATGTTATCTCAATTTTGTATGAGGTGCCATGGCAGCAAATTAACTGTTTAAAATTAGGCCTAACAAATTCTGTCTCATTGGTTTTGTGTTTCAGTATTTCCACACAAAGGGCCCTATTTTAACGATCTATATACAGTCTGAAGAAGATGGTTTAAATATGTGTAGGGTGTGGCACAAAATCGCCCTTGATGGCGTAATAAGTTCGCCAGGCGCATTGTTCAAAAGGGTTGTTCTCATGTTTTTTAATCAGTCATGGGTGTGTTTTGGGCATAACATCTATTAAACCAAGGAGCGCAACATCAGAAGGCGCCTTGGTATTTTGTCAGTCAGCGCATCTGAATCTGCTTGCACGCGAGACCCTGTATGCACCATTAGGATTCCTCTAAACCTTGCTTTACTAAAACGTGTGGGTGACTAGCAGAGTATAGCCTACATGCATCTGTCGCCTATTATTTGAACTCATCCAAACTGAAACTAACTTCACCATAGGCAACGACAAAACAGTTTTACACTTAGTTATTTACTTTCACTATTGACTTACAAGGGGTTACAATCAAAAACATAGCCTGATAATGTTCGAATGACTGAATACAAATCCTAAGGATATTCATCCTGTGGATGAGTCGTTGCCTGGGACTCTTTGCTAAGGGCTGCTTACATTTCGTGACAGCGCGCCTTCAAAATAGCTGTGCTTGTATGCGCTTTTCACTTTTTTAGACCAGGTTTTTCTTGCTCAGAGGTGTAATGATTTTTAGTTGGTTTAAGATTTTTTGGATCATGTGCCTGACCACATCTATTTTTTAATTGACACACCCGTAGGCACAATGTTCAATTGAACTGGAGCGCATGGCGAAAAATGTATCACTGCCTTGGGTGTAAGATAGGAACAAGACTTGCGTTGCGCTTGGCACCACGTTGCACCGGGTGTAAGATAGGGCCCAGAGTCATTTTAAGTTGTACGCTTTTTAATTTTCTTAGAACCAAAGAACCAAAATGAATAAATAAACAAACAACCCAGCACTACTATTTCCTCTACTGTCAGCCTAGTGGCTGAAACATATTGTTCAAACACGGTTGCCTCGACAGGTACAACAGACAATTACTGAATCCAGCATGAAAGAATACTAGTCGACTTCACAGGATATTGCTGACTGCTGGTGAGCCCTCGAGGTTCCATTCCTCTGAAATATATTTCTGTACAGTGGTGACAGTGGTGGTGAGAGCTGAGAATTTTATCAGCTTGCTATGAGACAAAATTGTAAACTTCAGAGAAGTTTTTTTTTGATGGCAGCAGCACATCTTTCGCTGAGAAATTGCGTTTTTAAGGTTGGCTGAGGCTCGCACTAGTCTGGGAGAGGCCCATTTGGCTGGCTGGAGTGGCAGACGGAAGGCAAAGAGGGAGGTGTCACAAGTCCGGGCGGTGGAGAAGTGACGGGCCCAAGTTCAGCTGAAGCAGCAGCTCCCTCAGGTACCAACTCAGGGCCGGTCCTGCACTATGTGACAGGAGTTCAGTACTGCTCGCCCCATCACAGGGACCTCAATGGGCTGAAAATGTCTTATTCTGTGTGTGTGTGTGTATGTATGGTGTGTGTGTAATGGATGCCAGCTAGCTTAGTTGTGCTTGTGGACCGTTGGTAAATCTCACTCCCCGACGCCTCAAGAGTGCTGCTGGCATGCGAGCCAGAAGCCTGGGCTATTGGCTCAACTGTCAGCACGCTTGCCTCCCGATCCGAGGTGCTGCTGTTCGCGGGTTCGAGTCCAGGCGTGTGCAGGGCTGAATCGCACAGGTTCAACACAACGCAGTTTACATGTGCATGTGTGTGTGTCTGTGTATCTGTTTCTGTATTTGTGCATGGCGTGAGAATGTCTTTAGTTGAGTGTGTGAATATGTGTCTAGCACGTGAAAGAGTACATGAATGGCAGTGTGTCTTTACATTATCGTGTATGAAGAATTACGTAAGGTATAATGTATTGTCCGCCGGTAATTATCAGAAAATAAGTCCCGACAGGGAGAACAGAACCCCGACGCGCAGCAGATACATTATCTTGCTTATTACACGGCTACCTGCCAAAACGAGAAAATAAACAACACAATGGGTCTTTAAAAATGATTTTGCTACCGTTTCGTGGCTTCTGCTGACAAAATAAATAGTTCGCCACACAGATAGAACTTGACAGTTTCAGGTGTTGCGTGGCAACGTATTACTAGCTGACTTTCACTTTCAATGGATAACGGCCTTCGAGGTGTGTCCTGTTATCCGCTGCGCGTCGGGGAGTTTTTTGCCACTCGCCCTCGTCCATTAATTCCATATAACAGGACACCTCAGCGGCTGTTATCCCTTGCATAATATATGGAATGCAAGTCATTATTGAGAAAATAAGTCTTGACAGGGTGAACATGAGCCAAGATGGCGCCACGGATGGCTGCCTCGGTACTTCGCTCTCTAGTACTTTGTTTGTTTTTGTGTGTTTATTACGTTTTCTGCAATATTTCACCAGTAACTTTTACAAGGGGAAGAACTCTTAAACATCAGGCAAGCCTTTTTAGGAACTTTTTCTCCAGTTTTCACTGATCCAGCAACTTTTACAGAAAATCCTTGTTGGAGGCGCTTCCAACTCATCTGAGCGGACCGCAAAACAGAACTTTCAGGGAAAACGAAAGGTGGAGGAATCTGCTTCTACTTAAACTAAGGTTGGTGTACAGATGTTACAGTGCTGGAAAAGACGTGCAGCCCACACTTAGAGACCCTCTTCATAAACTGTAAGCCATTCTATTCTCCGCAGGAATTCTCTTCGTTTGTTGTCTACATTCGGTTCACCTCATCCCAATCTACAGGCAGAAACTAAAAACGTCTAAACCTGAAAGACTGTAAAGAAATGGACAAGGGAATCAAAGCTGGAGCTGCAGGCTTGCTTTGACTGCACCAACTGGAGCGTTTTTGAAGCAGCTACAGATCTCAATAACCTCACTGATACTGTAACATTTTACAACAAGTTTTTGCGAGGACATCTGTGTGCAAACTAAGACCTTCCACACATACAATAACAGCAAACCTTGGTTCACTCCTAATCTTAGGAAGCTACGCCAAGCCAAAGAGGAGGCCTACGGGAGCCCGCAGGACCGGGACCTATATAAGCAGGCCAGGAACAAGCTGACAAAGGAGGTCAGGGTAGCCAAAAGGAGCTACAGTAAGAAGCTAAAAAACAGTTTCTCAGCCAGCGACCCCGCAACAGTTTGGAAAGGCCTGCAACAGGTCAAAAATTGCAGGAGACCATCCCCCCCCTCCTGCAGAAAATCCCAGACTGGCTGATGACCTAAATGACTTTGGCCTCTGCTACACTACCCCGATCAGTTTCAATACGGGTTTTCAGATCAAATCCGATCTGCATCCACAAACACTGTATCAGTCTGGGAAGCCTTAAAAACCTGCGTTAAAATGCGTAATTCTGATTCTTGAAAATCATGACAAACGCATAGTCAATAAGTATGGATACAAGGGAATAAATAACCATCAGATAAAATCTGAAAACTCGGGGAGATGGGCAATGTTTGCCAAGTTTAGGCTACTGCCTGGGTGCAATAGACATCATGCTACTTTATAGGAATTCACATTATAATGCCAGTAGCTTTTGTCGACGAACGACAAACGAACACTAATAATTAGGCTATGTTCAAAGTTAGCTTCTCGGAAATACAGTTACAGTAGGCTATATAATAGCTTAGCGTCTTTAAATTGCATATAATCCGTTGCCATTCACTGTATGGCTGTCAAATTAATAAATGTAGGCCTAGGCTACTTCTCACGAAAACGAAGCAGCATGGCCATCACGTGAAATGAGCGTGAAACGAATCAGGGAAAGGATCATGGGCTTGTACGTCATTTCTTTTCAGATGGTTCCGCAACACACTACAGACAAACATTCGTCCGATATGGCTGCGGAGCAAAATGAGTTCGGGGTCTCCAGCAGATCCAAATTGCTCCACTTCGGATACGCTGGTCTAATGTGGAAGGGAGGGCGAATCATAGCAAAAGTGCGTCGGATACATTTGTATCCGACATAGTGTAGATGTAGCCTTTCACTGCAGGTTTGAAAAGCACCCATTATCACACCCCTCACGCACAATAGGTTTCCCCTCAACACCCAACCCCCTCCCCCCACCTGAGTTAACAATCTGCTAGAAGGATGTGTGCCGGCTCTTTCAGAAGCAGAAGATCAAGAAGGCTCCAGGACCTGATGGTGGGTCCCCCTCTTGTCTGCGTGTCTGTGCTGAACAGCTGGCGCCAATCTTCACGCAGATCTTTAACCAGTCCCTGGAGCTGTGTGAAGTGCCCTCCTGATTCAAAAGCTCCACCACCATCCCAGTCCCAAAAAATCCTTCATCACAGGATTAAATGACTACAGGCCCGTTGCCTGACATCTGTGGTCATGAAATCCTTTGAAAGACTGGTGTTGAGCCATCTGAAGGACATAACAGGATCGGGCAAACAGGTCGGCGGATGATGCTGTCAATATGGGACTGCAATTCATCCTGCACCACCTTGACTCCCCAGGGACGTATGCCAGAATCCTGTTTGTGGACTTCAGCTTGGCATTCAACACCATCATGCCTGAACGCCTACATCAGAAGCTCACCCAGTTCTCAGTGCCTGCCTTTACCTGTCAGTGGATCATCAGCTTTCTGACTGACAGGCAGCAGCATGTCAGACTGGGGAGCATCTCATCCCAAACCTGGTCCGTCAGTACAGGTGTCCCACACTGTCCTTTCCCCACTGCTCTTCTTTCTCTACACTAATGACTGCACCTCAAAGAGCCCATCTGTAAAACTCCTGAAGTTTGCAGATGACACCACCGTCATTGGTTTGATCCAGGATGGTGATGAGTCTGCTTACAGGCAGGAGGTGGAACAGCTGGTCCAGTGGTGCAGTCAGAACTGCCCAACCCCAAGAAGACTGTGGAGATGACAGTGGACTTTAAGAGAAGTCCCCCTCCACTCCCCCCCCCTCGCCATTCAGAACGACACAGTGTCCAATTCCTTTAGGTTCCTGGGATCAACCATTTCACAGGACCTAAAATGGTCTCTCCACATTGATGCTATCCAGAAAAAGAGGTTATACTTCCTGAGACAGCTAAGGAAGTTTAATCTGCCAGATTCAGGAAAAGGGCAGCAAAAATCTCTACAGACCCCTCACATCCTGGTCACAAACTTTTCAACCTCTTTCCCTCTGATAGATGATACAGGGCACTGTTTGCCAAAACCACAAAGACAGCTTCTTCCCCCAAGCAATCACTCTGTTGAACACTCAGAAACAACCCCCACCCTTACACTGAACAGTCAATCAACACTGTTCTGCTCATCTACCTCATGTGTACTTCAATCTTACAGTTACAATCATTGTTATTAATACATTATAATTGCACTGAACTGCTTTGCACTATATTTATATTTAATCAGTCTATACTGATATTGCACCATTCCCACCATCTTTTCAATGTATATTGCATCTTGCTTGTGCCTGCTGAGGTGTCCACAACTTGACAACCTTGACAGGGACAACAAGGAGGCGGTCATCCCCAGCCGTACTCCCATGGACAATTGCATTACCCTATACCACCTTAGTGTCTATTTATTTGCAAATGTACATACTTTATTCTTATACTAAGCAATAAGCTGATTCTACAACAGCTAAGGGGTGTTGTTAGGCACGACGCGCTAGCGGAGTAGAATATGGCTATGTGCAAAAGCACTTTGCTTTTGCTCTTCATTCTATTCTTACTGTTCTGTTTTTATTCTTTTAATGTTTTTTGTTTTTTTTTGGGGACCGGGTATTGCTTCACCCTGAAGGGACTTATTTTCCCGATAATGACCGGCGTTCCATACATTATCCCGCTTATTATACGGCTACGTGCCAAAACGAAAAAATAAACTCCACATTATATGTCTCTTTACATTTATTTGTTACAGTTTCGCCATGGCTTTTGCTGAGAAACAAATAGTTTGTGAACACAAGCTGAACTTGAATCAAACATTCTTTACACAGCTGATCAACCGTCTGCTTTCACTTTTGTGTGAAGTTCCATTGCAAGAAGTGACCGGACTACTTGCGGAGTGATATGAAAGACGTAAATCAGAAGCACAAAACCTGTTGCCATTGACAGCTGTAATTATATGTTTCAGCGATAATTACATGAATATATTTGAAAGTTGGGAAATCCCATTCAAGTCAAAGAAGCGTTCTACTAGGATTGTGAAGAGCCGTATACGTAGTCATCATCTCTGATCTGACAATTAAAAAAGTCTGCAAAAAAAATCTCATATTTTGGAATGATTTCCTTCCTCAATATGAGGGCTACTCCATAAAGCCCTGATGATAGCCAATAACTGTCGTCTCGGGCAATCCGACTATTTCCCACCATATTTTTCCTTGATTGCTTGTAGTGAATGATACAAACCTAACAATCCAAAGATACTCAAAAGTCGTCTTTTGATGTCTATTAACTCAGATAATTAATCTTCTGTTATAACTCTCAGGCAGTGGATTGAGTGTGTCTTTGATGCTGTGGCTGTGCGCCAGGCTTGTTAGTTTTGGTTTGTTAGATAAGTGACATGAGTAAATCAAGAGAGTGACTGGAAGCCATAGATCATATCTGCATATCTGCATGCAAACTGTGGATGACCGAGAAAGGGATGAGGAAGGTTTTTTTTTATTGTCTTAATTGTCTTAATCTATTTTATGTAGGCCAATCAATATGGCTCCACTTCAAACAGCTTTCTCAGCCCCCACCCACCTCTCTTGCTCTTTCCTTTCTCATTCTCTTCCTTTCCCTGATTTTTCTCTTTTCTATTTCAACCCCTTATATCTGCACTTCTGCGCACGCCAACCCCCCCCCCCCCCCCCCCACACACACACACACACACACAAACACTCTTTTTTAACCTCATTATCATCTCCAACATTGTGCATTAACTTTCTTTTCTCTCCTCCCTCCTGCCCCCCGCCCCCAACATCCTATACCCCAGTTACATGCACCATGCACTTCACCTCTTAATTGTGTTTGTGTTTTAAATAATTCAGTGTGCTGGGAGAGCTGAAAAGACACTCAAGCAGTTTTTTTCCGCCTTGCTGGATTATGACTCCGGAGAGGCTGGCATGCCAACCACTCGCTGCAAGAGGTCCACGGTGCTCTATATGTATTTGAGCTCTCCTGGCGCCATTTGACAGCAAGAAGGAGCTGGCAGTTCCTACAGCAGCACTGCATCACAAAAAGGGAATGTATAGGACCGCTAAGCTCCAGCATTACATGGTTTTGTATGCTAGAGGCATGTCATTGATGCTTTGCTGAAAACTCAATATTGACTCTAGGTAGGGCATGTGCCCTTAAAAACATCAAAGGGGTGATCTAAGGGATGTCAAAAAGGTGAGAGTAGAGCAACAGCACTTATCAGGTTGCAAGTAACATGCTGACAACTCTGACCTATGCCAGAAGAGTGTGATCTTTATCTTAGCTATACAAACGGTTTAGGGTGCATATACCACACTACTAGACACTGGACACATTAACAGTATTCACAGTAAAATTTAATAGTTACTCAATTTTATGCAGATTTTATTTCAAAACCGCTTTCCACTTTCAAATCCGTTTTGTGATCGCAATGTTTGGAAATGCCTTTTGAGAGTGATGCATCATTTCAGAAATGTTTTCCAAAGAATCTCTGAATTAAATTTATGTCCAGGTAAGGTTGGTATGGTTTAAGGAGAATGTCACAGAAAAAAGAGAGGCTGGAAAGGGAGGGACAGAGGAAGATATTTGAATCTGTCAGGATGATGAAAAGAAAACAGGAACCAACAAAGAGAAAAGTCTGAGGTAAACTTCCTGTCTCATTCAAACATGTTGTGCATCATTTCCACAATGTTGCAGACACGAACATGAGCAGGAGCAGAACCGGGCCATTTGAGAATTAAATATAAATATGGGCCCCTGAATAAAACATCATCCCCAAGAGAAGTGTCGGCCCCTCAGTCACAGCCAGAAAGCTTCAGCTCCACTGTGAGGTGTGAGCTTTCAGGAGCCTGAGCAGCCATTAACCACGACCTTTGGTCAGCGCAGACAATACAGGCCTTTGAAAAGAGATGATGTTGTGCTTTATGTTTTAATAATTGCTTGCTCAGACTCACTTTTGCTCAGTCAGTGTGTGTGTGTGTCTGTGTGTGTGTGTGAGAGTGTGAGTTTGCTTTTGCTTTGAAGTAATTAGTGTGTCATTCTCCTAAACTGAGAGTAGACATAAAGGAAGTTAAAGAAGTGAGTTTGAGTACTGGGGTACGAATTAGTTGATTATTAATGGACTGAGGTAAGCTGATGGTGAGAGAATTTTTTTTTAGTGTTTGTGAGTAACTGTGTATGTGTGCGCCTGCTTGTGTGTGTGTGCGTGTGTGTGTGTGTATGTGTATTTCCGTCCTGTAGCTATGCAAAAATAAAATTATGTGGGAGAGGGGAAAAGCATACAGCATACAGAAGTGACTCTTTGTGTGTGTACATGTGTGTGTGTGTGTGTGTACATGTGTGTGTGTGTGTGTGTGTGTGTGTGTGTGTGTGTGTGTGTGTGTGGACACAGTATACCAGATATCATCTGGCTAAGTTACTGCACAATGTATGTGGGTGAGAAAAGTAAGGGCATGTGTTTGTCTATTTGTATGATGTAATGTATGACGTAGGTATATGTTTGTGTGTATGTCTGTCTCCTTGTGTGTGTGGGTGTGTGTGTGAGTTCATGTGTAGGTGATGTGTGTATACAGTAAGTTGTAGGCATGGGGTATGAGTGTTTATGTAGCTATGTGTGTGGGTATGTGGTGTCAGTGTGAGTGTGCAGGCCAATATGGGCATCCAAACACTGGGGCTCCCGATGCCCTCTGGTTCCCCTGCAGCTGTTAGTCACAGCGGGATGAGGAGGGGGGAGTGGGCTGTGGGGGGTGTGGGGGCACATCCGCTCTGCTCTTCCCGCCTGCCTGCGCTGGTGGAGGAGCATCGATCATACATCATCTCTCCCATTCACAGCACTGCCGGCCGGCTATACCTCGCCTTGCATCGCTGTTGCTATAAATAAGGGCGGCTCGCTGGCTCTCCATCATTAATGCGGCATGCCACCGCGGTCAGCACTGCCAGCTCAATCGCTGGCTCAATCGCTAACGGATATCGGCTAACTTCACCTATCTCCTGTTGGGTCCATAGCCAGCTGCTTTTGCCCTGAGTTAACCTCACCAAGGACATTGCAAGAGGAAGTGGAGAGAGGCACAGAAAGGAGAGAAGCACACCGGTAGAAGGATGGCTGGATAAGTGATGGCAGGGGAAAAAAGCTGACATCCTGGGATATAGCAATGGAATCCCTCAAGGCTGGTACTTAGTTTCAAGTGGTGCATAAATAAATGAACAGGGGGTGCCGTAGTGTGATGTCAGGACAAGTAAACATTACCTTCAGTCATGACTATCAGAACAAAAGGAGGGGCGGGGTGTCCCAGAATGCCCCAGTTGGCCTTGTGCTCTCTTCTCCCACCATTTTGACCTGAACCCAGAGAGGAGAGGCAGATCGTGGTGGCTGGAGTCTTGAGCCTATTACAGTAAATGAGCACTGCTTGATTGGCACCGGGACAGGTGAGGCTAGTATCAAGCCCATGGCATCCTTTTAATCACTCATTAAAATCCATCCCTCTAAGTGGTGTAATTGCGGCAGAAAGACAAAAGGCCTGTGAGAAGAGGAGATAGCCATCACTACCCTTTCAAAAGCAAGCCCCTCAGCACACAAGACCAGTTTGCTACAGATATCACACTAAAGACGAAATAGAGCACCATGATCACATAAAGAAGAAAGTGTAACGGAGGCGAACTGAGCTAGCGTGCTAGTTGCGTGTGTAAATCCTCACACCCCTAACCTTAAGAACGCTTCTAACCAAGTTGGAAGCCTGGGCTTTTAGCTCAGTGGTTAGAGCGCTCGACTCCCATGCCGGTGTGTGTCGAGGTGGCGGGTTCGAGGGCCGTGAGCGGCGGACGAATTACGACCTCTGTTACAAAAGCACACCGAATCCAATACAGAAGCACTGTAATAAGAGTCATTATCTAGACTCTAGGGTGCCCATCTTAGGAAGGTTTCATGGGGGGAGGCAGCAAGGACATGCAGACTGCCTGTACTTATGTGACCAAGTTGTGTGTCCTGGCCAGGTTAATTTACAGGAGGTATTTCCAGGCTACGTTTTATGTCAAAGTCAAGACAATGACAATGGGCACTGGCTTTCACACACAATATCCCTCTCTCTTCTCTCTTTATCTCTCTCTCTCTCTCTCTCTGAAACTCCACTGATGCTGAAACAGACACATAACCTGTCGGGGTGAAGGGGCCCACAGTCACAGCACCCGGCTACTCAGGGTTTAACTGTGACAGATATCTGTGGTGCTTCGCCTTCACGTTCACGAGGATCCTGCTGGCTTGGGTCCAGACGGATCTCCACAGGAGTTGACATAACAGCACACTTCCGCTGCCGAGAACAGCGTGAGAAAGCGAGACATTTAGACAAACCCCGGCCACCCGTATGGTCTCGAAAGTGATGACCTAGCCCCCTGACAGTGTAATAATTCAATCAGCTCAAAAGCTCCAGATTTGCTTCAGTTTGCCGTCCTTCGAAAGTCGTATTTTTTTTGGTAGGGCTTTTACCTGTTAAACTGATTTTAGTGGAGATACTAGATAACTGTTTTAGACATTAAGACCATGTTCCCCCTGAGCGATCCTATGGCAACAGTGGCCAAGGAAACTCCTAACAGACTACTGGCACGCTACTTACTGTAGATAGGACCAGTCTCTGTTTCTCTGACGCAGTCATGTTACTGAGTCAAAGTAAACTGCCAGTCATTGATTTTGTGGCTGCCTTGCTGTCACTGTGTTTGCTGTGTCAAACGAGCTAAAAGGGGCTCAGTAATTAGTCCGATTATGGTTGAGAAATTGAGAAGGGCATGCTAACCGGCAGTGATTGATCTCCTTCTCACAGGTGTGTCGTCTGCACAGCTTCAGCTGAGGTGACATTGATTGACCGGTCTAGCGGAAGCACCCCTGATTTACCGGCTGTGTGACAAAAGGAGGGAAAGAGATAACCGAGGGAGCCTTTCCATGGTTCTTCCCAAGTCGATTGGGCAGTTTGTGTTGCCGCGCCCCCCTGCTGTGCTCCTCTGACCACATGGTGTGTGATGTGTGTTTCTGTGTGCGTGTGGGGTGTGTGTGTGGTAGATCGAGGAGGGAAGTGGCCACCCGTCTTGCAGTCGGGCCGGCAGAGAGAAAGATTTATGGACTGCTGGGCCAGCAGCCTGGCAGACTGCAGAGACCGACCTCCCTCCAATCCCCACGCTGGAGGCCCCCCGCCAACGCGGCAGACACGCGCAAACACATCCAGCAGCGGGCGGCGGGCGTTCCACAGGGCCACGGCCGAGCCTCGAGGAATCCCCTTACTCATCCTGACAGTAGCGAATCAATGGCAAAGATAGCAACCCGTCGTTACAGATATTTATGGCAGCTACATCTTGAGGCCTTTTCCTGGATGTCTAGCGGCTTGATCCACATCCCTGGAATAAACGGTCGACTTAAAGAGTACTATTTGCTCGATGTTAGCATGTTGAAGTTTAGCTGCTTACAGAGTTTAGCGACATACTAGAGACCATTAGTCTTTCAAATCACATCACCTTTTGCAAGAGATATTAGAAAGTAAAGCCAGCTACCCTTAGAGAAAGAAGAGAGAAAATGCTTACAGTAGCTGTAAGAGTAGGAATCAGCTCTTTTGTGGTTAGCCCCAGTCTTGAACATTATGAAGCAGGCAGCATCCCTGGCCCCAGATCAGTTGTAAGGGCCATTAAGTGCTGGCATTTGCACGCATTTTCCTGCCTGGGCCAGCCAACTCCCTTGCTGAGCATCTGTTTCTAAAAATAGCCCTTCTTTGATGGTGCACTGGTGACTGCTGGGAGACTCTGCATCCCATACCCTCCCTCCCCCTCTCTTTTTCTCTCTCTCCCACCCTCTCTCTCTCTCCCCCTCTCTTCTCAATGGCACAATTAGCACTAATAAAGTCAGTTGCAGTCCACAGGAGCTCAGGAGGCACTGGCCAATCCTTCATTCTAATTAGCATAAATGAGATCATTGCCATGCGCTACACGTGCCGTGGTGTGTGTGTCTTTCTGGTGTGTGAGTGTGTGTGTGTGTGTGTGTGTTTGTGGGTGAGTGAGTGTGTGGGGGGTAGGGGTATATGGAAGCTGGAGGGTGGATGAGCGAGCATCTCTCTTGCAGCAAAAGAGGGGAGGGGGAAATATGTGAAACTCTCTGTAGGAGCAAGGGGCTTGAGTGGAGGAGATGGGAGAAGAGTGTGCAAAGGCAACACAGGCGCCAATGCTGCTGGTTCTGGAATATATCAACCCCCTCTACACACACACACACACACACACACACACACACACACACACACACACACACCCTGCTGTGACAAATCCCCATGGCCTGTCATCACTAGGGCTGACACTATCATGCTGTTTCCAAGCCCGAGATATCGGTGCTAGACTCATCATTCACTCCCGGGCTAAGACACACTCCCAGCATCATGTTGGCACATGAGTCTGAGGGAACCGTGGGGATGGACAGCCCCTGCAACCGCGTGAGATGCAGGGGTCTGGCACAGGCTAGACCCACCACCTGACGTGTCCAATCAAAATCTCACACTCATCACTCCATGGCGAGGATGTGCACAATGACATAACTGTCTACTACTAGCGCACAGAACCTCAGCAGTGACTCAAGATGCATTGAACGCTCTAAAATGCCCTCTGCGTGTTTCGCGCCGATTCTTCTCTCAAAAGGTGAGTTGAAGGTACCCTGCATTTGAGACAGTTGAACCAAATGAAGCCAATAACTGTAAGCGCACAAGCATTTGACACTCAATAGTTGGCGCAAAAACAGTTGTCAGGAGGGATGGTGTCATGTCCCCAGACCCCTACTCCCCCCAATAGCCATTCTATCACGGAGAGCAACACGGACTGAGGGCATGAGAGTGGAAGAGACAGATGGAAAGAAAAACGAGGAAAGAGAGGAAGAGTGGGAAGGCGAGAGAAAGGACAATGTTGAAGTAGGCCAGAGCGCAAGGGAGGCCGTCTGTCCCAGATCAGTCATTTACCGCGGGCAGAATGAGTGAGAGTTCTTTTTTATTAGGAGAGATGGAGAAAAAGAGAAAAAGAGAGAGAGAAGGAAAAGTGAGCAATGGAAGAAGTGCATTTAGCGTGTGGGCTAAATCTGTAGGCCTAAACTATCCTCCTCATGAGCCAACACAGCAAACACTGTAGGAGACAATTTCCAACATCTCCTAGTGTTCTGCAAAGAGGACACGCGGGGCCAATTAAAACCCAGAAGCCCAGACTCAGCCCAGAGACGGGCATGTGCAGATCCATGGCAAATCACACATCTCAAATTAATGACATTAAAAATTCAAGCTGACAGAAAGGAGAAAGACAGAGGAAAGGACAGATGGTCTCTCTCCTTCTCTCTCACCCCTTTTTTTCTCTCTCATCATCTTTCTCTCTCTGTTACCCCCTCTTTTTCACTATTTCTCTCCATAGTGGACTGAGATAATTAAATACCACATTAGGCCTATATCAGTCCACAGCATATCAACCTCATTCAAATGGATCCATCTATATCGATTAAGTCAAGATGAGGACCATCGAGACCACTGATTGCTCTGAAGCTGGCATTAAAGTCATTAGGTCAAAGTAAGACTATGTCAATTGATTAAATCTATATACCTCTTTCATTCATATACAGTTTGACTAATAGACTACTTGAAAACAAAAAAAAACAGTAAATTAAATGATGAAAAATGCTGGACAGATCATAAAATACTCAGTTGAGCATACATATAATATATCAGAAAATGTAAATGTGACCAGATACAACAGTCCTACAAATAGGCTTTATGCAAACAATCCTCAAAAGCCATCTTGCATCCTTGAGGAATTCACAGCGCATATACATGTGAAAATAATGTGCAACGTGCAAATTAGCATGTTTCACTGAAATTTACATGCCAACATTTTCAGTGATCACAGGATATCAACCACTTCCATTCTTTAATGAAATTCTTAAATGTATGTGTTATACAGTCACCTGCATTTCACACCTGACACACCACTTTACAGCAAGCAAGCTCAGTTGTCTATCAATCTGCATGTAACCCAATTAAGCCTTCAATCAAACTACCAATGTGTGATATTACCTGCATTTTTACTGACATCCAATCAGTGTCGTGGGACTGAAATTATATGCCTGGTGGTCTACATCAAAAGAGCCCATCTGTGACAGCAAACACTGGCCAATTGTGTCACTGTGTCCCCGGGCTGATCTGTCATTGACATATGTGTGTAAGGACGTGGCTGCGGTATCGAAGACTAACTAAAGGGCACTCAAAGAGTGCATACTTGAGTGTATAGAATTGAGTGTGCCAAAGCCATCCACATTACCACAAAGTTTCCTGAAAGCTTTTGTGTAGCTGTAGCTTTTGTGTAGTCCTGCACCAAAGAAGACAAACTAACAAAACACACTGTAAACATAACCTTCTAGTAGTGAGTGGAGTACATTCAGCAGATCAGTGAAGGTTTGAAACCATTAGCATCAGAAGGTGACCTGCTTGAAATGGCATATTAGAAGCTTTTTATGGGCACCAACTCATAATACTTTGTTGCAACAGAGAGCTAGACATAGTGGGAGTGGAGAGAGAAGTATGCTGAACAATCAAACATACAATACCAGGAGAGAGCACAGGTGGGAGAGGCATGTTTGAAAGAATTGAAAGGTATTGCCTTCTTTCTCAAGGCACAGACATCGCATTCAAGGCCAGACAAGTGAGTGGGAGTAAGGGCTTTCAGTCCATACACACTGGTCACGCTGATAGACCAAACAGGAGCTGTGTCCCATTTCAGGGGCTGAATGGTTCTAAGGCTAGATTCATAGACATCATAGTGACGCGACTAGGGCTGTCCCATTTCGTGGGCTCCTTTGAATTTGGCTGACAAACCCACCCTTCTTTTCCCCCGAAACGGAGTGTGCATCGAGTGTATCCTTTGTGGCCTAACGCCTAATCTACCATATTTTCCGGACTATAAGTCGCATCAGTCAAAAAACGCGTCATGAAGAGGGAAAAAACATAAGTCACACTGGACTATAAGTCTTATTTATTTAGAAATGTATTTCACAAAATCCAAGACCAAGAACAGACAGAGACTATGTAATTGGGCCAAAAAGATTAATGTTAATGAGGACGAAGGAGTGAATGGCAGCGATAACGAAGGCAGCCAAGAAGAGGGCCCGAAGGTAAAGCAATTTACAAAAGATTCACTGAACGAAAATGCTGATGTGGTACACCAAAATGTAGCTAAAAATGTGGAGAATACAATGCAATCAAGCATTTTGGGCGATGTGGAGTCACAAGCCGGCAGCAGATTAAATGCTCACGAGAGAGAGAAAAAGATGCGGTTTTAAAAGGATGTGTAGACGAAGGAGTGAATGGCGATAAGAGGGCCCGACGGTAATTGTAAAGCATTTTACAAAAGATTCACTGAACAAAAATGATGTGGTACATGAAAATGTAGCTAAAAATGTGGAGAATGCAATGCAATCATAAGCCGGCAGCAGAGCAAATGCTCGGCAGGCTACCTCTGAGAGAGCGAGAGAGAAAAAAAGATGCACGTTTTAAAAGAACATGCTAACTTTCAACGACGCTATAATAAGAAAGCTACCCTTAACCTGCCACAAGAGATGTGCAAAACTCCTTTGTTTTATTGGATAAAGATCTGACCTGTCAGCAGGACAAAAATTCCATCTACACCTGAAGTGATCATAATGATCTGACCTCCAGGTTGGGACATATTGAAGATGACCATATATTGTACCAAGATGGCAGCGAGTGTTTGCTCAAGATTCATGGTGATTAACGTTAAATGTCATAGTAGGCTTTCTTCTTCTCCTAAGACGCAAACCTATATACAGCAGATGGTCTCATAGTAAGACACTCGAAATTAGCTTGGGGGGTACACATGATTTTGGTGCTTTTTTTTGGCTCAGTGACAGATAGTATTTAAATTTGTCCCTCACTCTCCCTTACATCTCATGTGCCATCTCTCCCCTCATACTCCATTCCCACTGTGAAAAGGTTTGGTCACACAATCCAAAGGTCACACAATCCAAAGGAGTTAATTCTGGCCCGGTTGAGGGACATAATGAGGAAATGCACCAACAATTGATTTACTGCATCATTGCTCCTCGCAAATACCGGAACAGACACCTGAAGTATAAATGCAAATCCTCTATATCTGCATCTCATAACAGTCAGCAAGCACACCTAGTTCCCTCACAATTACATAAATATGTGAAAATGTACATGTTTGCCATTGGAAAAAAAGGAATAAGATTATGAGAGTAGAATCCACCACTGTACGGGAAATGTCAGCGTTCCAGTTTTCTGATTTGTCAATCGCTTCCTTATTGTGGCTAATTTTAGACCTCCCTTTGTGTGCCACTGTCTGATTATCTACTCTGTCATCCTCTCCCTACGCTCCCCTGGAGCCTGTGAACTCATATCTCTGTGTGTGTGTGTGTGTGTGTAAAGTGCATGTGTGTTTGATTGTGTGTGATTGTGTGTGTGTGTGTGTGTGTGTGTGTGTGTGTGTGTGTAAAGTGCATGTGTGTGTGTGAAATATTTCATTTTAAGTGCTTTGGGAACAATGTACTGTAGCACAGTTCCTCAGTCACAGCAATAACAAATAATTGAGTTTGCAACATGAAGAGGGAAGTGATAAAGAGTATAAGTATAAGTATATATACTCTTTTGATCCCGTGAGGGAAATTTGGTCTCTGCATTTATCCCAATCCGTGAATTAGTGAAACACACTCAGCACACAGTGAACACACAGTGAGGTGAAGCACACACTAATCCCGGCGCAGTGAGCTGCCTGCAACAACAGTGGCGCTCGGGGATCAGTGAGGGGTTAGGTGCCTTGCTCAAGGGCAAGGGGTTCGAACCGGCAACCCTCCGGTTACAAGTCCGAAGTGCTAACCAGTAGGTCACAGCTGCCACAGAAGAAAGGAAAGGCATTATGGTCATACAGACAGTCATACAGTCGTACAGTCAGACATACATACATACATACATACACAGTCAGACAGATAGAATTCTCCTTCACACTGTCACAGCTGAGCTTCTCTACTGTACTGAGTGACAAATCCTGCATGGCTGCAACACAGCATCAGATGATAACTGCTCCTCAAATCGTCTTGCACACCTCTGTCCCCCACACTTACACAGCTACACCGAGCCTAACTTTCTCCACACATGTAATCCCACACCCCCTCCTCTCTCGGTCACAATAACGTTCTTTGTGTATAATTACGTGTTCCTGGCTGATGTGGCGACCCCCATGGGCTGCCTGTCTCTCTGTGGGCGATGTTCTCTGCAGAGAAGAGAGGGGGCAGATGGACTGGGAAGGCGAAGCGAGGCCAGAGCAGAGCTGTTTGTGGAAACACCGGTGCTGAGTAAAAGCAGGGCAGTAGTAAGGGGGGTTGGCCCGCCCCGCCGTCACGTACGCCCTTATCCCAGGGACAACCCCTGGCAACCTCTTATGTGGGCCACCTTCCAACCTGTTCACCGTGAGCCCCGGGTAAAACCAAACAAAGACTAAAACAAAACAAAATCAAACAAACAAACAAACAAACAAACAAACAAGCTAACGCTGAAGTGAGTTCTGTGTGTGTCAGTCCGCTGAATGTGTAGAATGGAGAAGGCAATCTCACTACATTATCTGAGAAAGTGTGTTTTATAGTGATACGGAGTCAGGTACGGATCGCCAGGTACAGATCGCCAGGTTCAGCAGCTGCGCGTGTCTCTGTGGACGGACGGGCACGTGAGCCGGAGCGAGTGAGGGGAAATGGTGCGTTTGATTGCATCTGAATGCACATCTGTAGCAGCGCATGTTCGTTTGCTTGCCAGCGAGCTCGAACTAAGCAGCCGCATGCAAGCTAGGTGTGCTGTAATGCATGTGAGAATATGTTTAAGTGAATGGCTGTGTGCAGCTATGAGGGTGTTCGGGCAGGACTTTGACAAGAACAGTTAATGTAGAAATGCTGTTCCATTTGTGCAAGAGTAAGTGTAAGAGTGAGTGAGAGAGAGGGAGAGAGAGAGAGAGAGAAAGAGAGAACATCAGGGCTGCACTGTGTACCACAATCATTCCGTGTTGCTAGAGGGGTGAGCCTACATGCATGCCAATGTATGTGGGTGGGTGTGCTTCAGTGTGACAGAATATATTCCATATATGCCAAGCCCCTCACCAAATTCATTTCTCTCTTCTTCCCCTTTTGCCTTTTTGTCTCTCTCTCTATCTCTCTCTCCCTCTGTCAGTTCCTATGTCAAGACTGCCACTGCTCATGATGGATCATGCAATTGAAATGGCATTGACAGTGTAGTCTCGATATCCCCCCTGTCATTCATTGACTTCTCCTGTCTGCCTGTGTCTGTCATGCAGGTACATTCACTCCCCCGCTATCTCTCGCTCTCATCTGTCTCAATAAGCATAAAGCACTTTGCTTTTTCTTTGGAGAGCTCTTCAGCCGCTCCATGCCGTTCCCCATGCCACCTCCTACTCCGCCTCTTCACCTCTCCTCCTCTCTCTCTCTCTCCCTCCTCATCTCATTTCATCCCTCCATTGTGGGATTCAGGTTGCATCGAGGGCAGCGGCAATGCTGTGCAGTGCCGCGCTGCTCTGTGCCGGCTTCTCCGTGGGACAGCAACGGCACACGCGGCACATGACCACTGGAACTTAACCCGTCGGCGGCAGAGGGTGTCCCCCCCCCCCCCCCATCTCCAGTGCTGAGCTGCCGCCGTCTCCACGGCTGCTTCGGCCACTCGTTCCACTAGCCCTCCTATCCCAAACGCTATTCTCCCTTGCCCCAAACTCCCACTCGACCACCCCCCTCGACACAAATCCTGCAAAAGCAAGGCGAGAGAATGAAAAAAGAGAGAGGGATGCCTACTTACTGTCTTCCCTTTTTATCACTCTGTGCAGATCCCTCCTTGGTAAAATGGAGAGGATGACTGTGGAAGTATTAGCGAGACAAAATCCAACAGCCCGCAGAAAAGAAAAAAAAGAAAGAAAAAAAGAGAGGGGGAGGAGAGAGAAAAGAGACAGATAAAATAAAAAAATGAGGGGGAAAAAATCACCACGGCAATAGTCAGGCCCTTTGAAAAATCACATTTTACAGCGTGTCCGTCGATCCGAGTGGCACAGGGAGTTGGTGCATATCCTGGACAGCCAGGCGGCGTTTCAGTGGCTACTCAGTAGTAACACTTCTATTTCCTTTGCTGCCGACAATCGGTCTCTTCCCCCTCTATCTCTCTCTCTCCCTCTCTCTCTTCCTTTCTCCCTCCCTCTCTCATGCTCTCTCTCTCCCTCCCTCCTTCTCTAGCACGTTCAAACAGCCCTGATCTCTCTCCCTCTTTCAGCTGGTTGGTCGCTTTCTTTCACCCTCGTCCTCTCATCTCCCTCCCTCCATACCTGGCTTTCTCCACAGTGCTCTTGCCCCTCCCCCTCCTCCTCTATTCCCCATCTCTCTCTCTCTCTCTCTCTCTCTCTCTCTCTCTCTCTCACCATCAGCTTTCACATAGAGCTTTCCCTGCCTCTCTTCTCAGCGCTTCCCATTTCTTTGATGGTTTGAGGAGTTCTACACTCTTAGCTGATGAGAGGATTTTTGACACAAGAGACTTCAGCAGGGAACAGCAGGAGAGCATTAGAGTGTGCCGTGAAACAGCCGCACACCACACATATCACACCCAAGAACGTGAATGACAAGGAAACAGCACCGGCACAATGCAATTGTTTCACAAATAAATGAAGCAATTAAAGCCAAGGAGCAACACATGCCGTTGCAGTTTTTCCAATCATGAAGCTATTATTTTTCTCTCTCTTTTTCTCGTTCATACCCTTTAACAAACCAAAGCGTTTAATGTTTGAGGCTGCAGAGTGCACACAAAGCCAAACTGCCTTAAATATGAATTAAGAATGAGGGAGCTGTGTGCGAGAGGATGGGAGGAAGCACAGCTGCAATGCTTATTAGCATACACAGGGAAGGAGAGGCGGGAGGAGAGAGACAGAGAGAGAGAGAGAGAGAGAGAGAGAGAGAGAGAGATAGATGGGGGAGAAGGGGAGAGAGGGAGAGAGAAAACAAAAGGAGTGAGAGGTGAAAATAAAAGAACAGGCAGACAAATAAATGTCCACAGCAAATACAGATAAATAGATAGATAGATAAATACATAGATAGATAGATAGATAGATAGATAGATAGATAGATAGACTCAGACTCAAGAGAAAGACAACAAAAGGAAAATGGCAAAAGAGCATTGGGGGCAAACTGTAATGACCAATGTTCAGTAATTCTCATCATCTTGATCTGCTACTGAATGTGGGTTGCCACAGGCATCTGCTCAAAAAGGCCTCCCTCCGACCAACACACCCCTTTAATAGATGCTCGTGTACAAATCCTGGTATGCCAGCATCCGGTTGGATGAGAGTGCTTGTGCGTGCAAGTCCGCAAACACAAAAGGAAAGGCAGAATTCATCCATTGCACCTCTGGACTTGCATGCATGAAATATGATGTTCATGTGCAAATATACAGTTGTGTTTTGCCGGAGCGAGCGTGTGTCAGTATCGGTGACAATGACTGACTGCGACTGAATTGATGTCACATGCATGGTTTCTCACGAGAGCAGGGACTTGGGCAAAGGAATGTCTCTATGTGCATGAGTGAGAGAGAGAGCCAGGCTTGTGTGTGCAAACAGTAAGATTATATAATGAAACCTGAGAAGTGATGGTGTGTGTCTAATGTGTCAGTTTGCATGGCTTTGCATACAGAAGTGACTGCGTGAGATATACATGTATGTATGTGTGTGTGTGTATGTGTGTGTGCAAGGATTTGTGAGTGAACAAATGGACGACTGTCAGCTCGGATCTGTGTTGTGAACCCCCATGGTGCATTTGAATAAGAATTCGGGCCACACAATCATGCAAAAAATAAGTCCGAGGAAGAGATCACTTCCAATGCATTAATGCCAATGCCAAGCTCTTGGTTGCCTAAATATTTCAGACCAGCCCTGAAACAACTTGTAACAAACACATATTCTCATTAGAGCTTTGACCTCCGACACCTATTAAAATGCTTTTTGAAAAAGCATGGTCTCATCAAAGAGATGCAGTAAAGCTCCCTCCCTTGCCAATTCTCTCCATTTCACCACTGCACCAGACTATCGCCAATTTTATCAGTCTTCTTATCAAGACAGTCTTTTCACTGTCCAGTCATCATCTATGCTTAAGCTCTGATCTTAAACATTGATTTTTCTTTTTAAAAAAAAGACTGCCCATAAAGAGCCTTTGGGTTTATGTGTCAGGTTTTCATCAAGACATGTTGATGTATTATCTATGTTCAATGGACATGTTGCTCACAAACATCCTGTTTGTACTCACAAACACCATCTACCAAGGTTCACCAAACAGTGCTGATGGAGACCTACAGTATATGTCAAGTCAAACACCTTTTCGCATCGCTGTTTGCTCTCAACCCATCATCTGATCCCTCTTCCACCATTCACCCAATTCATTTCATCTCTCCACCCTGCTCGCTACACTCATCATTCAGCCCTTTGCCAACTCAGTCCCCCTCTCCTCACGCTGCGCTTGTTTCTCAGTGTTATGAATGGCCGTGTCTTTACCTTGCTTTCCCAGTGCTCTGCTGACTCAGCATCAGATGATCTGACAGGTGGCATCACACACAGATCTCTCCATCACTTCTCCCTCGGTGCGTCAGCCTGACCAGACATCTGTTTTGAATCGGTGTTCTCACAGAGGAAGAAGTCATTGAGAAAGTTTATGGATGAGAGGGAAAGAGAGGGAGAAAGGAAGTGACATAATGTCATGTCATACTACACCTCTCCAGGCAAGTCAAAGGAGAATGCAAATAAATCACTGTTTTACACCATTTACCATTTAGGCTCAAAGTAGCTCCACACTTCATTGGTAGACTTCCGAGGGCCCTGACATTTAAAACGAGACATTGAGAACTTTGAAAAAGCACTGGTAGTTTATTTACAGGACGATTTATACAGACAGTACCTTTAGGAAGTTTACCATTCGCCGCCATCTTGAATTTAGTCACGATAAGTCGAGCGACGAGTACGAATGAACAGGAATGATAAGGGATCAGATTCCAAAAATAATTCTGTGGAAATGCATGGATTTCAGTTGCTGCTACTGGAAGTGTGGAGCTACTTTGAGCCTCGTAAATGGTGTAAAACAGTGATTTATTTGCATGGCTAGCCCGATGCCCGAGGCACCTCCATTGAAAACCTGTTGGTAGCATCGGCTAATAGATTTCGGAGTGCAGGGGACAAGCCGAGATGAGCTATGAGACAAAAGTTTACACTCGGTATGTTTCAACACACTTTAGGTCAATATTACACCAAACTTCTCCTTTAAATATGACATGTGCTACCCTAACACCACCCCACTACTCCTACAGTCACTGGAAGATCTGACCTGCTGCCAAGCTCTAGGGAGCCATGAAACAACGGCCCTTCTCTGCGTCGCCACCTCTACACTCCCAACCCATTCATGTCAGGCTTGGGAAAGGGGATGGTTTTGGAAATTAGCCAAAATTTATGAAGAAGTCAGCAACAATTATTGTACTTCTTGGACTGAATTTGCTTGCATAGCAAAGGCCTCTGAATTAAATGTGAGTGGCTGATCCATCACTCTATGTATCTCTCCAGGATCAGACAGTCTTCAGAAGTAGGAGACCTTTAAAATGTCTTTAAATAAGTGCCCTATCCATCAGGATGTTTTCTATTTTTGTACAGTTTATGCATATGCATCCTTTTCTAGATGTGGTCTGAATTAGAGTTTGCAATACTAAAATCAATTACATTGTAACAGTTGTATTTCATTTTGATCTACACAAAATTTATAAATTCACCAAATGTACCTTGACAATTCAAATACCAGACTTTCATGGCATTTATGGCAAAAAAAAAAAATCTACTCAGCCACTCTCAGCTAAACACATATACTCTCACTGGAATCATATGGTACTGGTCCACTCACACTCCTTCGCTACAAAGAGACTCTCAAACAGGTAATACATCCTTTTGATCTTTTTCCACCGCTAGGGATGGATGAATGCGCCATGCAAGGAGTGGCTTTGTCAATGCAAATCTTAAGAGCTGAATGGCATTGTTATGTGGCAAGCGGTGTGAGGAAAGACGGGTAAAATGGGTAGAGGGATTACTGAATAATTTAAAGAGAGGATAGGACCGCGGGGCAAAGAAGACTCCGACCACTACAGGGTGCCAAAATGTTTGTTGCCAAAGTGCGAGGACATCACTTCATGCTAAGAAGCTCTTGTTGAGAAGTAGGCTGAGCAACTTGAGGTGTGAGCTGTTTATTTTTTTTTTTTTTTCATTGTTAAAGGGATCTGGGATGAGAGTGTCTGTCCTGAGAGACATCAGTCACTGAGTGTTTTATTTCTTTTCTTATCAGATCCCAAGCCGACCAAAGTGTTGGATACATGCCAGTCGTTTTGGCACTGAGTTGGTCTCAGCTTGAGCTGATGCCAGTGTCAGCAGTATTAACATGTAATATTGACAGGGGTAACATCATTGGTCAGGTAAATGTTTGACCCAGTTTTGACTAAATCCATCAGAGCAGCACTTGCACACTGATTGAATTGTTCCAGCAGGAATCCCAGCAGTGCTTATGTAAACAGCACAGTGAGTGCTAGCACTCGCAAGCTTTGGTTAGCATTGCTGTGGGATTGACATTTGATGGCCTGAAGTGCCGTTAAAGCCTTTCATACCATACCTTAGCAACCTGAAACTTAAGATGATTTTCTTGAGGTGCTGGTCCTCTGCCTGTGTCCTCATTATAAAAAAAAGGCTGCTCCACTTGGATTTACATTTAACCCTTCACTTTCCATGGACAAGACCGTAAAGTAGGTCATGGGCTGCCACAGACTGATGAACGAGTGGAGGCAGGAGAGGTTGGGAGCAGGGCAGGCTTGAAAGGAAGAGTATGAGTGAGGCTTAAGATAGACAAGGAAGGTATGAAGCAGGATTGGAACAGGGAAGAAGCAGAGAGTAAGCTGGGGTAGGGGTATTGGAAAGCATCTGATTGGGTAAAAGAAAGGCACGAAATTATGACCAGACAGAAACCCAGGCACATAAACCAGCGGGCAGTGGCCTGAAGGAGAGGGTAAATGGGGAAAAAAGTGTCAAGAAATGGGGCACACTAAAGATATCGTAGCAGTAGAGGAGAGCTGCTGCACGGGGATTCCAGGAGCTGAGAATAGAGCTCAGAAGAATGACGCAAGTAAAGGGAAAACGAGGATCTAGAGCGGGAGAGAACGTGTAGCCACAATAGAAGAGGAGGAATAGAAAAAGAAAAGGACAAATCTGGGACAGAGAAGCTTCATAATCAAGGGATCAAGTCAGTGATGATGTAGAATGGACCATATATGACATTGTGGACAATTCAGTTGTCAAAGGTATAAAAAGGGTGGAACTTTAACTTTAGCAACCAATTAAACAAAGCCCTTCTTTCTGTTCTCCTGAAACATTTGTTTGGCTGGACTGTTTATAGCTCGGACCGAGCCATGGTTCCCTTCCTATTTAGAGGGTCAAAGGGCTACTCAATTCAATAGTTGTAATAACCAATAAGGTTACTCAATATGTTTACATCATTTGTTGTTACAAGAAAGTAAAGGAGACCACACGTTGAGTCACACCCATAGTAGCATGATGGCACATCCATTTTAAACTATAAAACATAATCACCCAACCAAAAAATATTACTAGTTAGCTTAAACTGTTTTCTAACTATTGTAATAATTTCATATGAATATACTGTATCTAAAAATCTTTCTTTAAAACCTGTAAACAGATCATGTATGATAAAGTCCTTTTAAGGGATAGAAATTGCCATAATGACTGTTGTTTTCTATTGTTGTTATGCAGCATCAGACAATTTACACATATTTCTTAGGATGTTTGTAAGTTTTATCTCAAGGTGAAAGGAACAGCTATGCCAATTCCTAAGGGCAATAAGCAATGATAAGGACAAGGTAGTTGTAAGAGTGGAACACAGCATCAGGTATGAACAACAGTGAGAATGATGGTAGTGAGGATTAGTAGGACGAGAAAGTCAAGCAGTGAGGAGAATCTTTAACCAGGGACAGGCCGTTGGTTGTCGTGGAAGTCAGGAATCCGTTTCCATTACCCAGTCCATGTCTGGAAGATGGTCTAGCCAACGCATAAAGGGAAGGGTGCATTCACATACTAGGCAGGTGTTCTCCTACACATTGTACAGTAGACAAACCTTTACTATGTGTAGAATGATGTAAATGTATTCCTCTGAACTGTATAGTGCAGTAAGTGTGATGTTTACCTGTGCTTCAAAAAAGAAAGGACTGGTTGAGTTTCACCATGAATAGCAAGGGACATATCTAACGCTCAGTGAAGAGACGTTTTATGACATGAATCAACATTGGGTATTCAAAATTCATTCAGACATTTTTTTAAATCATTTTTGTTTTGTCATTTTTAATTAAATATATCCATGGATAATTACTCAATTTATCATTAATTATTTTTTTACATTGAGAACACGTGAAAAACTTTATACCCTGTGGCCGTAGTCATTAATAAATGACTGTAGCCTACTCCAAAATAAAGGTCAAAGGTCAATTTTGGAAAGTGAGCTCAGGAAATCTATTTTAGACATAGACTTAAAATCAAAGGTGTTTGAGTTTTTTTTTTTAACTCATCTATCTATCTATAAAGCAAGAAGCGTCTGTGTGTGTGTGTGTGTGTCTGTGGCACGCATATCTCGCTGACCGTTTGTCAGACTGACCTAAGATTTCGTATGTGGCTCGCGCGTGGCACAAAGGTGTGCACTCTCGATTTTGAATGCATATTTCAAAATATGCTTATTTACGTAGGACGTTTATCGCTGCACTGCACTGTTTCCAAGGGGACCAGTTTAAGGGGAGCTCCACCCCATGGATCGTGTACTGACAGAAGCTAGGTCCAGAGAACGGGCTCTGCTAGGTCTCACTTTGATGATAGTCAGTCGCAATTTAAACAGATTACTCGAGAACTGCTTGTGGGTTAAGATGCAAGATGATTATCATGCCTGACCTCAACAATAAAGACTTCCTGTATGCAGTTTGCTTGCATAAAATGATTACTTGCAACAACACGCCAACAAACACGGGTATGTAGTGACCACTCAAATAGCCCAGGCTACTTTGGACTTTCAAGAGACTTTGACTAAAACGACAATTCCGACTGCAAGGTCCCAAATTGAAACGAGCGATAGGCTATGCCACATAGCTAACGTTAGACAAGTTGCAGACTGAGCAACGGCACTTATCACGCCATTAAACACGGGTATGTAGTGACCACTCAAAATAAAAGTATGTGCAAGCTTCGAATAGCGTTAGGAAGTTATTCAGTAAGCTATACACATTTAGCCTTAACTCAAAACAGTTGTCATTATGTCATTCTGATCTGTAGAAATGTCACATGCAGCCATGCCTAAATTTATTAGAGGCCACATTAATTATAGGCTAATATATTATAATATTCAGTATTCATTATTGAATGCTTAGCTGGAATGATGTTTCCCTATCATCCTATTTTTAAAGCAGGCATACCTGTGGGCATGTAATTGAGCTACGGGTTTTCTTCAGGAATGGCATGTTTGAACGGGCACTGCACTAGTTATAAGCAAAGCTTTGACATTCACCACATAGTTAGATACATAGTTAAACGTTAAATAAACTTCTCAAATTTTAGTTATCCTGTTTTGGCAAAGTCGTATTGAGCAACCAAAGTATTTAAATGTTATTTTAGCGTGTCACCCTATTGACAAAATAAACATTACATCATATTACACTAAAAAGAAAATCTATGTATTTGTAATACTTTTAAAAAGCAAGTACTCAGGTAAAAAGTAAACTCCTGCATGAAAAATCCTACTTAAATAAAAGCACCAGTACGTAATGTAGTTCAAATATTAAAGGTATTGGTTTGCTCCCTCTGCCTAATCTGTTATTACATTATTATAGAGTATCAATACTGGAACATCAGTTTGCAAGCTGCATAGTCATATGTGCTGGATGGAACCAGTTAAAATACATACAAGGGCCAAACAAATGTGGAACACTTTGCAGTATGAAGAAATAGTGCAAACTACATACTAAGGTAAAACAAGTTAGCTAACGTGTGAAGTGGAAGGACAAATGTTAAATGGTTACACTTTACTTGAAGGTATCTACATAAGAGTGACATGACACGGTCATGAACATGTCATAAACATTATAAACAAGTCATAAACGTTTATGACATAACGCTTCTGTCACTCGCTACTGTCAAGTGTCATTCGGTTTTTGTAATGACAAGTTAGGTTTATTACATTGTCGTGTCACTCATATGTAGAAACCTAAAGTAGTGTTACCTATTAATCTATCATGATTCTAAAATGTCTGAGGTCACATGCACTACAAAGATAAACTGGTAATATGTAATATATTGAAAATGAGTTTCAAAGGGCTTTGTCTTTTTTTTAGCAAATACGATTTAATATGTACATTTTTACATTCTTACAGCAGAACAGCTTGTTTTCACGTAATGTATAGAAAAGACCAACTTACTCCAAAAAATTAGGATGGAATTTCCTGAAACTGATTAGATTTCAACTTTGTTTTTCAAAAGTTCAGAATTGTCTTTCATTTTTCTATTTGTTAAAAAACAGTAAAATCACTTGTGTACAATCAATACATATATTAATTTATGAAAGCACCATATTAAGAGAGATATTAATAGCTAACTTATATATTTAAATAAATATTACATTGGTCATGTTCTATTCTGTACACTTGGGAAAAAGCACACACACACACACACACAGACACACTCCACGTTTAAGCACACAAGTGCTATGCAGTTGATTCTGGACAGGGTGAAAAGCCATTTTAAAACACAAAACACTTACATCTTTAACCAAACTGACCTCGTGTTAACGCTGACATGTCAGTCAATCAAATTATTCAGAGCAATCTCAAGATTTATGATACAACATGTTATGACTGGCGCAATAACTCTCGACCTCACAGGGAAATACAAATCATAACTGTGCTTCATTCTTTATGTTATTAAAAAGACTGTGGGGCTTCATCACAGACTACAGGCCTTCACCCTGTTCAAAACCATTCTCTCCAAAGTGAACATGTGAAGTATCTCTGTATGCAACTTACAAAAGCATTTGTGAAAACACTAGAAAAGGATTACAAAGGCCTAAAGAACACATGTAGATTCTGCACAATTTTGCTGTTATGTACAAGATTTCCTTGAATAAGTGCCTCAAACAGTTGCCTTTATAATTTATGTGATAAACAATTCACATGAAGCAAAGCACCTAAAAACATCTTTAACTCTGGCCTACAAAGGAACATCACATTTAGTTGTTCTTTCATTTCACAAAAGAACCAACCTCATAGGGCACTCATTGGAAGCAGCAATTTATTGAGAATGACCCAATATCGTAAGCTGCTGTCTCAAGGTATAAGCTACTGTAATCAATCTGTTCACTTCATTCAGCCTGTGAATAAACTGGCTTGCCAAAAAGTAGTCCAGAAATCTTTCTGCTGCCCTGTGAATAACTTGTCATTGACATGTACATTAGGAAATGTACCCAGTGTAGTATTTTCCCCCCATAAATTCATGAGAACCGAGTTGAGTGATAATAGAGGGTCTGCACACCGTTATACACTCTACAAAAACACATTAGTCCACAGCCTGAACACACAGCTACATCAAGGGATTTAAGTGTGTGGTCTCAGAGAATCAGCTGTTCAGAGTTACAGTTCAACAAGCAAACCCTCAGTGGGCTTGCCCTTGGACCTGAGAGCCTGAGAGATGTCCTAAGTGCAAAGGGTTTCTTTGTAGGTCAACATTTATCTACCACTGAGGACATTAATTCAATTTGGCAAGGGAGATACCGAAATCATGTTGAGAGCACATATTCCCTGTCTCTTTATTGAGCGTGATGAATGCAGAACACACATGCACAGACATCCTAGACGAACTTTCCCCACAACATTCTGAAATGTATTCATCTATATAAAATGTAGGCTATTCAATGAATTGAAAAGACAGAGAGCAACACCACCCTGTGGCAAGAGGCAGCTACAACAGCCTACAGTTAGGGACATTAGGAGGTCTGGATTGAACAAGGGAATTTGAATAGAAATTAAAATACTACTTACAATTCCATACATCAAAGCATCACAACCAATATTTCATACTCAGAAAGATATTCAACCAGTGAGTACCAAACCTGGAGATTTACAGTGTAATATTGCATGACCTTAGCCATTAATAACGCATTCCTCTTAAATATGTTAACTGATGAATAAAACCATTAAAATAATTAGATACCCAAAAAGCTTATTTTGTTTAAAAAAGGTTATTGACCAGACATTAAAAAAGATTGTAAAAAACATCCAAATTAACATGTAGAATGATTTTAAATGACCTTTTTTTGCAAAACAGACATGTGAACATTAATAAATAACATTTGAAAAAAAAAAAAAAGAAGCATCCATGGACTCAAGATGAACCAGCATCAGTCAGTGTAATGGAGGTCCAGGTCCACAGTACCATCAGTGACCACAAGTCTGAGCCTTTTAGGCTTACGGTCTGACAGGGAGGTTCCAAGAGAATGACTAGAGGTTGAAAAGTGGTGGGAAACAAAAGGGCGGCTCCCAGACGGTTCTTGCTGATGAGGATCCTTTCTGGTCTGTTCCTCTTGGCCCTTTGATCCTGAAAAACCACCAACAGAGGGAGAGGAGGAGTAACTGTTTGAGGAAAGGCCACAAGGCTCTAGAACCAACCTGCCCTGGGTTCCAGAAGGATCCATGAGACAATGATAAGTGTAATTTGGGGTTGGACCCCCAGAGTAGTTTAAGCCTTCAGCATCCTCACTGTAGCCCAGTGTTACAGAGTGATCACCAGTGAAGTTAACCACATAAGGAGGATGGGCTTGAGTACTACAGGCCAAAGAGTTTGACTGAGATTTGTTTGTCCGTCTCTCCTGCTCAGGAATGTCCCTTTGTGTAACATGGGGACTGCTCTGCTGAGACGCGTCGGTGGAGAATGCTGAACTAAAAGCAAAATCCACAGGATCACAGTGAGGGTAACCAGGCTGGTGCTTATTAGCAGACAATGAGGATTCACTGCAGGTCAGGTGCAGATTCTGAGTGGGTGCCACCATTGCATGGGGTTTGCACTGACTCATGCTTTTGCCAAGAGGTAAACTGTGGCACTGGGGACTTTGGTTAGAAGAGAATGGTTTCTGTGAGGAAATGTCCTTGGTAAGACAACTGCTGCCTATGTCCTGTGCCTTATTTGAGGTAACATTCTGAAGCACACTGGAGGAAGTCTTGCTTGAAGTCACATAATATAAGGGGTGCACTCTGTCCACTTGGGAGCTGGATGTATTTGAAGAGTTGTTCACCTCAAAAGTCTTTGAGCCCTTTCCAAGGGTATGGCTGTAATCCCCACCTTGATGACTGCCAGTTAGAGAACTTGGAAGGTTGAAGCTTAATTGATTTGAAAAAGGATTAGTACTACTGTGTTTAGTGGTTTGAGACTTGGTGGCAAAATCAGCCCTTTCAGCAGCCATGTTGCCTTTAGAAAAATGAAGACTTTGTTTGCCACTTTCCAGCTTGATTGGATTAGAGCTTTGGAAAAGTGAGGCCTTCTTATCACAAGTGCGATGAAACGTATCTGCTGAACTGATCACCTTTTGTGGGTATATACTGGACTTACTACCCAAAAGGGGAGAGTGAAAAGGCTTCAGAGGATGACTCAAAGCTCCCAAATTGTACATGCCTGCTACAGGTGTTTGGCTTGTACCAATGGATTGATTTCTATTTGCAGTCAGAGAATGAACAGGGCCCTGTGTTTTCTCCAAGGAAAAGGGCTGAACTTTGGCTAATTCTGTCCGAGAGTTAAAACTGCAGCCTGGGATGATGGATTCCACTCCTTGAGCCTGAGAACTAGCAGGAGGGGTTTGTGAGTGCCTGTCTGATGAAGTGGCACTAAACATAAATGCATCTTTGTGGTTCCACTGAGTTTTATCCGACTGCATGAGATGCACAGGTTTTGGGGCCTGCTTATCGTTTGAAGTTTTAGTCATGGTAAAATCAAAGGGGAATTGAGCTCCTTCTCCATCTTTAATAGAGAAGGTAAAATCTGTGTTGCTTAACATTTTTTCTTTGGAAGACAAGTCATGACCGCTAAGGAGAGCTATATTTTTGGGGAGACCGAGGTCCGAAAAAACAAAATCATTTGGAGGGCTAAAACTACCACAGGGACTTGGAGAGCCAAGATAAGGAGTCTCTGGGTTCCAGACATCAGATGGGCTTTGGGAAAAGGGGCTACTGAATGATCCTGTGTTAGGAGGTTCCCCTTGGCAAAAATCTGAGAAAGCATTTGGGAGGTTGCTCTGAGAATTATCAGGGTAATACCCTTCCAGATTCAAGCACTCTATCAATTCATCAGCATTATCAAACCCAAAATCTGAACAGGGAGACTTGTCTGGAAAAATAAGCAATGGGGACTGGGGTTTCTGTTGGCCTTGAGAAAAAACGGTTTCAATATTGTTGACTGCAGCGGATTTATCCATCTGATTTAATGCTTGTAGTTTGGAGAGACTTTTGTTAATCTGAAACAGGTTGTGACTAAGGCAGATGTTTTCTGTTGTGTCTGATTCATTTCTCAAGCCTAGGTCCTTTTTTGGCTTTTTCTTGCTCACAACCTCTGCCACCCTCTTCTCTCCGAATAGATCCTTCACATTTGGGTAACTACTGAGGCAGGTGTCCTCAGCTGCTACCTCAGAACACGGTGAATTTAGAGTAAGGGGAGAAAGGGACAGTGAAAGGGGAACATTTTCTGATCTCAAAGCTGTCCCCTTCCTAGTCATGTTACAGCATGATTCCTTGAGCTGCCGGCACGGAGACTGAAATTCCTCTTTAACTTTGTGTAAAGGCACTTCACTGATCGATGACTCTGAGGAGTCTGGGCTACGTTTAGTTACCCAGCGGCTTTTGGACCCCTTTAGTGGCTTTCTCATCTTACTGCTTTTACTCAAGCGTTTTTCCATGCCATCTACTATCCACCAGCCTTCTGTTTTTCTACAAAGACGTATGGGAGCAAGTGGTTGTGCATCACTGTCAACTGACTCAATCTTGACATCAGCTGACTGTAGCCACTGTTTCATGTCTTCAAAAAAAGTTTCATCTTTCAACATTTGGCTAGAATAGCCCATAAAGTCTCCTTTTGCCTCTTCATCACTTTCCATGACAGATGTTTCTTTCTTCTTCTTCAGCTTGGAGTGGACATTCTTTGTACAAATTTCCCATGCAGCTTGGCCAGCCTTTGCAGTTTGCTCTAACTCCAGACACTTTTCTGCTTCCTGTGGACCCCACTCTCCTTTTGACATTTCTACATTTAAAACTGAAACAGAGTCCAATATGGCTTTAAAAGGGTCGGCCATAAATGAAGCAGGTGGTGACTGAGACGGCTTTGTTTTCATCTCTGTTACATTCTCCAACTCAGATCTCTCCATCTCCCACTCCTCTCCTCTCTTCCTCTTTAGACGAATTCTCAAGTTGTTTTCTTGTTCTTCTTTAACACAGTCCTCTTTTTTAATATTTTTTTCTTGGACGGAAAATTCATTCTGAGGAGAAACTGTTGCTCCTTCTGTATCCGCCTGTCTGACCTGACTTACCCCTGTAATTTGCTTGGGGCTGTCTAATGAGTCTTCATACTGTTCAAAAGCTGCCAATTCTCTGTGAGGGTCTTTAGATTTTTCTCCTTCATCCTTCACCTCCTCTACAACTGGATCTGTAGTCTTGTATCCACTCTCATCTTCATTTAGTTCTTTCTCAACCCTGTTCACAGTTGCATCATCTGCAATCATAGGTTTTATCTCAGTTATGTGTTCATTTTCACATTCATTTTGTTTGTTATCCGACGGCAAGCCACGTCTTTTGTCCTGTTTAATGCAAGCTTTATCAAGGACTTTCTGCTGAATTTGTGTATTTGGGCTCTCAAGGTGGACTCCAGATGGCTCATGCCTTGGTTTTGAGTTTGAGCTGGACACTGATTGCCGCATTTCTTTTCTGTCTTCGCTTCCTTTCAATATGAGCTCCTTAGGTGATACAGGTGTTGTGATGTTCACTTCTGGTTCTGTTTCAGTTGACTCTCTGAACGTCCTTTTCTTCAAAGGAATATTTGTTTGTATCTGCGTTAGAGGGGAGTGGTCCTTTGTTGACACTACAGGAGCTGAGCACAGAGGGAGCAATTCAGAGGACCCTTGTTTTGCTGTAGAGGTTTCATTTTGGTGTTTTGGTGAGGTATTTTGGTCTGAACCACTAGTCAAGACATTTCTGCAATCCACCTTAGACAACTCAGAGTCTTTGCCTTTCTTTTCGCTTTCACTTTTCTCCTTATCAATTACGATCAATTTCTGAATGTGTTCTTTAATCATTCTGTCTTGTTGCAGGCGCCTTTGCTTGACGCGGTGTGGAGTTATAGATCTACTTTTATCTGACATATTTTTTCCTCCTTGTACACTTCTCAGTTCATCTTTCAAGTTCTTAAAAGCATCAGACAAGGTAACCCGTACGTCTTTAGTGATAATTACATTACTGCCATTACACCTGGGTATATTGATCTTATTTTGTCCAGGATCATCCATCTGAGCATCAAGGCCTTCATGTCTTTCATCATCCACCTTTTTATGCATGTCTGTGGCTTCAAAACTGACTTCACTCACAGATTTCTTTGTATTCTCAGTTTCTCGTGTTTTCCCTTCAATATTTAATGTTTTCTCTAAGTCTGCAGATGTATCTTTTCTCTTTTCCTCCTCTCTGCTGCCTTTAGCTGCAACTGCTCCATCTGCCTTCATGTTGTTATCAACAGCTGCAGTTTGCCCCTGTTCATTAGGACTGATTTCAACTTGTTCAATTACATCTACTCTCTTCCCACCTACTGTAGTTGCATCTACTTCCTTGTTTTTCATATCATCCTTCTCAGATTCTATTTTCTCTGCTGCTTTTTTAACATTCTTTTTTGGCCTTCCAGGTGGTCTACCAACTTTTCTTTTAACCTCTGAAGATTTTGTTTTCTCATCTTTCTGTGTATCCTTCACAATATCTGTACTTTTAGTTCCTATCTTTTCTTCAACAATATTCATGCCCATTTTCACTTCTGTTACTACTTGCTTTTCTATACCAATTTCCTTTTCAACCTCCTTTACATTACATTTCATCTTTACAACACTCTTTGCAGCCTTTAGGTTTGTATCATCTGCCTTCAATTCTGATATATTAATGTCTGATTGCAGATCTTTCATTATTTCATTTTCACTTTCTGTTTTCGCTGCTTTGTTTACATCGCCTCTCTCTTCAACTCTCAGGTTGCCATCACTATTTGTCGGTCTATCTACCATTTCAGCACTCGTCTCAATTTCTGTTATGGTGTGTGCGGTCCTTTGTTGTTCTATGTCCTGCTGTTCTGCTTCTTTATCTGTTGTAACATCTTTTTCAACCATTTCATTCATGTCTATTTTTGCTGTGTCCATTTTCTCACCCGCTTTCTTGACACTTCTCTTCATATTTTTAATCCTCACTTTTTTAACATTGTTCTCACTCTCTGATACAGCATCCTGTGCATCTGTTGTCTTAACTGTTTGCTTTGCATTTCTTAAAGCTGTAACTTTACCAGACTTCAAGTTGCTCCCAGTAACTGTCACTTCATCTCCTTTTTTGCTATTGTTCTCAACATCTTGAACAGCACCTACCCTTATTTCTGCTGCCAAATTCATATCAGCCATTAACTCTTTAACCATTTTGCTCTCAATGTCTGCTTTGTCTCCTGCTTTTTTGATGTTGCTGCTTAGTTGTGCATCTTTCTTAGTGGACTTCATATTGGTGTCAACAGCTGTTGTTTCCTCTTTTGTCTCAAGATTGTTTTCAGTTTCTGAATTATTTATGCCCTTACTTTTGGAAAATGTGTCAGTTGGGATCTTACAGGTGAAATCATTTTTACTTGCAGTCGCTGCATGAGATTGTAGATTTTTATCACTAGCCTCAACCTGCTCCTTGTCCTGTGGTGACACAGCGGTTTTCATGTCCGTCTCTGCACTCGTCTCATCAGTTAAATTGAACATCACTTTCAAAGCCTGATCTACACCACCTACAGTGATAGGCGAAAAATACAGCTCTCTCACGCCTTTCTTACCTTCTGCTATGTTGATATCATTGCCACCTGTCCTTTTTATGTTGTTGGAAAACACTGCTACATCCTCTCCCTGCTTCTCAGTCTCTGTCCGACTCTCCCTCCCTGCTCCTTCTTTTGCACCAGGAGTGGTTACTCTAACCAGGCAGACGGTTGGATAATATTTCAGCCCTGCTTTCAGAGGCAAACAGTTCAAGGATTGAGAAAGTGAACTCCCTAGGTTGACAGCTGGAGGCTGGCCGGTGTGGATGCTGTTATGTTCATGCTCCTTGGAGTTGGCAGAGGGCTTGGGGGCAATATCACAACTTTCATTGGTAGAACTTTCTTTGCCAACAAGGTGAGTTTCATTGCAAAGAGGAGACTCACTGCTTTTCCTGTCTGGTAATGAACCGCTGATATCAAGAACATTACAACTCTTATCCACCTCCAATCCTTTTGGTAGTCCATTTGCCTCAGATAGAGCTCTTTTCTTCGTCCACAAACGTTTCCGACGCCTGTGGGGTATGCTCCTGGTCCTTGAGGGCATGGTAGGATGGGACTCCTTCATTCCGGTTTTGGGCGGTTCGCTTGCATCCTTCTCTGTTAACTGTTGCTCAGGTTTTTCAGTACAATGCATGGAAATAGATTCCAAAGTGTGCTGTTCTTGTTCTGACGTGTCCACCAGGTTTGTGTCTTGTGCATTGCAGCTCTCTGCTGTATCTCCATCTTTATTTCCATCCATCGCTGTCTGTGCTGTCCTTGTAGGAATTGCCTGATTGTCCTTCTCCCCTTCTCGATGTGTCGGTTTAACCATTTCAATCTGGTCCAATATGGCCCGCCCTTTGCCACTGGGATCCTTGCAGCTTAGCAGAAACTCAACGGTGTGCTGGTACAGGTGAATTCTGAGGTCCTTGAGCTTGATGTGAGCGAGAGTGTGCCGCAACAGGTTATGCTCATTCAGTGCACTCCTCCTGTTTCCTTTCTGTCGCTCCACCCTCCTCCATCTGCTCGTCTTTGTCAGTCCCCTTCTTAGCGCTGTTGCATCTCTTTTCATCCGCTGGGACAAAGAATTCCTCAAGGGGAAAGCTTAGAGAGAGAGACAGGATGTTAGAAGGGAAACAGAGGAAAAGGAGAAACATACACAGGTCATTATTACAGTGTCATTATAAGAAAATAATAGTTTTAATTTATTCAGTAACTTTTGGATGGTGTTTAAAAAACACATTCCATGTTCATTAGTCCATTCCCCACATGAAACTATTGCAAGCTATTTACCTGTATTTGTTGCAGTTGGAATGGGCTTGGGAGTGCTGTTGCTTTTCTCTCGACTGAGGCGCAAATCGGTCTCTCTGAATTTGTATTTTTGCCCTGCTGGATCGCTGGGGTCGTCAAGATCTTGTAATGTTTCTCGGTGCTGGAAAGATCCTTCTCCCCGCCTAAGAAAGGAACGGATAACGTGAAGTTATAAGGAACATCTGATTAAGCCAACACAATGTTCATCGGATGCTTTACAAAATTTGACAAGATATTAAGTCTCAGAGTTGTATCTGATGTTAATACATAACAAGAATGCTATAACACATAACTTCTACTAATGAATTCATGACCATTCAACAATGTGACTGATTCAGTTAACATTTACTGCTCATGAGAGCTCTAATCCATATAGATTCAATAGAGATTCAATTGGTTTGACATTCATGTTGTGTATGGTTAAAAAATGAGCTTGAATGTTTGAATGTTCAACATTTTGAGACCTTTAGCTTGCTTCTGATTATGGGGAGATGGACACTTATTTATTGTTTGTAACCATAGGTTATCTTGCAATTTCCTCCAAAGGATGTACTTTAGAAATGGACACATTAAATAAACCATTTCCCCGGCAAAACAAATTTTGCTGAAACCAAATCACTCTTCGACAGCACCAATTTCCAAAGTGATGCTTTTCCATTTAGTGCAATTCATTCTTAATACAAATAATTCTTACAAATCCATGCAAAATATTTTAGAAAACCACATTTTGTATAAGTTATATAAGTTATTTATGTGGTCTATTGGCATATTTTGTTTTCATGTTTTTGCTTTAACCAATTAGCCTCAAAAATCCTGGCACCGGCTTTGTTACAGTGCTCCCATCCTCCCCCCTGTACTGTATATCAATTGTATTCACCAGATCATGAAGCACCACATAAATCATTTGAAAGCTGAGATTCTCAGGAATCGATACATGTAAAACTTTCTATGAAAAAATGTGTTTTGAGCATTACTGTATTCGATTAATATCACTATGACCCCCCTCCACCCCCTCGTGAATCCGTCCCTCTGTACCTTTTAGTCTGGGTTACACAAGGATGGAAATATCCCGACTCGTCATAAATGGTCTTGAAATGTCGGTAAGAACCCATACTAATGAAATATCATCTTGTTTTATTCATAATATGTTTGGTAGATGTATAATCCAGCTCGTGCAAAACCAGAGAATTAGAAACAAACAGTTTGCAAACTTATTTTCCGGTGATTCCCGGGTACTGGAAGCGATTTGCCTTGACAAAAGTTAGGTTAACGCATACCGGCGTGTCCACAAGACTCTTACGGTTTATTAGAGCCCACCCATGTGTCTAAGCAACCTTTGGTTCTCGATATAAGCAATCGCAGGGAATTGGGCAAATAAGCTGTCAATCAGGCACCCCAGCTTTGAGTGACAATAACTTGAGCCTACAGCAAGCCTCAAAGATGAGACTGAGCTAAACGCATGGGTATTCCCACACAAATAAATTTGTGAAAAATGCATATTTTACTCTATAGTCATCTACTTGGAGTTACAGCTTCAAAAGACCTGGTTCCAGGTCTCAATTGACCTGTCGCTACCCTTAGAACGCTGATGAGCCAATGACAGTCCAGCCTCAACAGGACTCGGACATCAGCCAACAACGTGGGCACAGGTTCCCTGTTAAATCCCAAGATGAAAATGCTCATTAACCAACTACTATATTCTTACTACATCAAATATTAACATAACCTAAAATATCTTAGTATCAATCTTCCACTAGCTAGCTAGCTAGCATTAACATCAGTGGTTTTTGCACGGTGATTTGCACGGCTACTTGCCACAACTGTTTGTCACCTTGTATGTATTCTAAAGTTTTGAATACACCCCTCTATAGCATAATTAAGTCCCTTTTGATAGCTTCTGGAGGAAAGTAAATCCTTTATCGACCAAAACGTCCTCAAAGCCTGCTTTCATATACTGTCAGCTGCCATTGTCCACAATGTATTTCTAATCAAGTCTGGTTTGTTTGTCCGAGTTTTCGCACTTAGGCTGAATGAAAAAACAACATTCAAGCCTCTGTTACTCTTTGCCAATACATCACACAGTCACTCTGACTGTTTCTAAGAATTCTACAGGGTCTTAGCCTTCAAAAGGTCAAGAGGCAGTTGATGATGGTCCATAGTATGTGGGGACAGTGCCCTCCTAAGTAGATGATGTGCAATGTCGGGCGAAATAATTTAAAATGGGGCCACAGGTTAACAATTTAAATCTGAATTACTACTGAAACCCGCAATTGTATAAACAACAACAGTGTGCAAGAGCCTTAATTAATGACCTTAGTGACCTTTGGCCTGGTCTTCAGCATTGAAGTGGCTATTAGCCTGAAGGTGTTTGTCGGTTATTTTTAATATCTAGTTGAATTTACGCTATATGGTCCTTTTTAAATTGAAGACAACTAGGGATGTAACGATTACCGGTATAATGATAAACCGTGATAAAAATGTTGACGATAACAATTACCGTTTTCTTTTGAAATATCATAATTATCACGGTTGATTATCACGGTGTTGAAACCGTGTGTTTAATCCTTCCCAGCTTCATCCGAGCCTGCTTTTGACATACAGTAGGCCTGGTACAATGAAGCAAAATTGGTACCCTACTGATTCTGTTGTCTAGCCTAATTGATGGTTTTAACTGCGAATTGGATTAGGCTACACCTGATTTTAAAAGGCGGAACATTTTCACCGCAAAACTTGCACTGTAACATTTGCACTCTGCGTCTTTTTATGTTCGCGTGCACATTAAATCCATTCCACTCACGTTATCAGAAGAACACAGTAGCCTAAAGTTTTATTTCGAACACTTACTTTGGTCTCACTCAGGGTAGGAATTTCACGGCGGCCACGTTTTTGCCCCTTGTGTTGGCCGTGATGTCCCTTTGAAAATCAGAGGTTTACAGGCCACGGTGCCCTTGGTGCCTTTCTTTCAATATTCTGCTTTGCATCCTACTAATAGCGAATTTTATTTAGCCTATGGCCTGTCAAAATAATCTTAACATTCACAGCGCAAATTAATTTATTTTACGCAGTGGAGAAAGTGACAGCGCAAGAAAGAAAGTGTGTCTAAATTCACCTATTCTTCTCAGTTGAACTACTCGCGAAGTAGCCTACTCATCACACAGACATCACAAGTATCACATGAAAGAGCTTTTTCTCAGCTTTTAAACGATGTTAGCCGCGAATTGCTGTGGTGAACGGTTCGCGAGAAACGTAAATAATATAATTAAATTTAATCATAAATTCTACTGAAGGTTTTCGTCCATCTCCCTACCCATTCCTCTCGGTGCAATACTTCACAAACCTTTCGTTTAACACATGACAAACCATATATCAGAATAAACAGCAGACCTTACCGAACATAAAGGTGTAAAGCAGTCCCCTGTACAGTTAGCCGTTCCAGAGTAATCCACTTTTGAATTTGCAGTACATTTCGACATGCATGGATGTCTCCAAATTTGGGCTTTAAGTTTTACAATGTGTTTAAATTGTTCCACATGATTTCATAAAGGGCCAAATACAAAATAAATGTTACAAATATCGCCTATATATCGGTAAATCAGAGGACAGCTGACTAAGAGTTTGTGAAAGTAGATCACAAAATGCTAAGCATGCATCTAGGCTATTTGAGCTTCTTAAAGCTGAACTGTGCTTAAATTGTTCAATACATGATTTCATAACAGGCCAAATATAAAATAAATGTTAAATATAGCCTAGATATCTGTAAATATTAGATGTTCAGATGATTTGCAGTTCTATATAATATGTCATGTTTCATGTTTTTGTAATGTTTCATACAGTGATGCAGGTCTACTGCAGTGAATAGGCTATGCAACTTTGATATTTTTTATAGCCTATGTGGCCTTTGTGCCCTCCACCAAATATGCCCAACTGAAGGCCAAGTCGCCTTGCCCCCAGAATGGTGAAATTCCAAGCCTGGTCTCACTCATTGGATCCAAATAACAGTAATAGCAACCTCCAAGTCATGGTAGGGTAAGTTAAGCGATAAGCACATAGCCAATTAAACATGAAAAACTGAACGGGACACTTTTTTAAACTATTTCAGCTTGTGTAGGCCTATCAGTGCTTTCTGAACATATTGAACACACTTTTAAAAATACCGTGATAATACCGAAAACCGTGATAATTTTGGTCACTATAACCGTGAGGTTAAATGTTCATACCGTTACATCCCTAAAGACAACAAGACAATGGTAAAAAGCAAGTGATTTTTGATTTGCACATTTATTTATCAAACTGTCTGTGATTTTCAAAGTTAATGGCCTTTTTCAATCTTGAGAAATAGATTTAAATATATTACTCCTAATCCTACTATCTAACCTTAGGCTTAAGACATTAGGCTGCAGGTTATTCAATAAATGTGATCACACTTTCATGAAAAATAAACAGGAGTTCAAATTGCCTTGCCAAAAAAAAAACAAACACAAAAACATTCAGCAGTAACAGCTTGTGAGACTTACTGCTCTGGACAAGCAAAAAATCCTTCCTGCTTATGCGCAATTTGACAAATCTTATTTTTAGCAGAATTGCAGTCCAAATAGATGTGGCTTTAACTGCAAATATCAGCTTGTACTGGCCTCACCTTTACAAGCTAAGGCCTATTCTCTACAATACATCACTACATTTGAGCATGTTTCCTTCCCTTCCTTGCTGCTTCAGGCTATTGGCCACTATAACATCATTACTAGACACATTACTACACAACACTGCAACATCACACCATGTCTTTGGCTAACTGCCTACCTCTTAAGAAAATATATTTGCTGAACAGGTTCTTGAATATCCAGAATTTGGTTTTAAAGGGAGTATGCAACAGTGTTAATGATTAGCCGGGCATCACATCTTGTGCTAATTTACTTTTATCTGACTAACCCTGAGAATCTCTAGAAAGGGGCAGTTCTATAAAGCAGGGGTCACCAACAATCCAAATCTGGACAGCAGGAGGCTTCTATCCAGACCGCGAAGCCTTTTGATATGATGAAAAAACAGATTCTTATTTTGTAATTGAATAGACTTTTTAACAGGCAAAACCAGGTTGCGGTCATAGGTTGCTATGTACACTATTCAAGTAAAGAAACATGCAATTTCTCTAGGCAATGTAGAAACTTTGCTGCCAGATTTAGCAAGTTTTTACCCGCCCTAACAACACATATCCAGTCTAGCAACACATTGCAACACTTGTGTCCTTGTGGAGCAACAGAAAAAAACTCCTGTCAATGATCTGAAAACAGTGCAACGGCTTCCTCTCATTCTTTGCTTCAAGTATCGCCTAAGTTTTTAAAAGTAACAATTAACCTATCATCATGTTTTATTATGGAAATGAATGTTGTAGGCTACAAATGTACTCCGTGTGAGTGGTGGACATGCACACGTCTGTGCTACCTATGCCTATTGCTGTTTGGTCTCAACTCATGAACACTCATTATGTATTTACAAAAAGAAATCCTGTGCATTTAAGAAATCTTATGTTCTTATATTCATTTTCTAGCCGTCACTACATTGTTATTACATAGGCTACCGGCATTTCAGCCTTTTATTGTTAAAGGATTTGAAGGTATTTGGCAGGAATGTATTCACAATGCAAATACACAGACAAAAGGTTGTTTTTCATTCATCATAGGTTATGGTCATGGGATTTGGCAGATGCTTTTGTCCAAAGCGACTTACAAAAAATACAATAGTTAAAATTAACTGAACAGTTTTAAAATGTTTGTAAGACTACAAGAGAGAATAGCAATAATAAACAATTATGTCAATGCAATCAATAGCCTAATGAAAATAAACAAATACTATAATATACAAAGCATTACTCATAAGAAACTCTAATTAACTAAGTGCATGCTGAACAGCCTTTAGAGCCCATCTTGAAAGACCCAAAACTATCACAGGAACAGAGAGCACTGGGCAACTTATTCCACCAACAAGGAACCACTGAGGAAAAGTGTCTTGAATTTGAACTAGCGTTTATGGCTGGTCAACACAACAGACGCTCATCCGAAGACCGCAGTGGGCAGTTAAGGATGTAAAGCTTTATCATAGAATTGAGTCAAAGTGAGAGATCTAAATGTAATTCTCGCCACTATAGGGAGCCAATGGAGAGTAACTAGAAGAGAAGTTACATGTGTCCTCTAGCTGACTGAAGACCAGGCGTGCTGATGCATTCTGAATAAGTTGTAACAATCTTACTACACAAGCAGGCAGGCCAACTAACAGTGAATTACAATAGTTCAGTTTGGAGATAACCATGGCCCAAGAAGTTGTGTGGAATATTGTGTCAGATAAGGTCTGACCTTCCTAATGTTGTAAAGGACAAACAGACATAATTTTGCCATTAAGGCTACATGCTGAGAGAAGTTAAGTCGGTCATCAATTATGATGCCCACGTTATGTGCCAATCTAGTTGGGGTCAGTGAAGATAAGTCAAGATGGATGTTAATCTGTTGGAAAATCGCTGTTTTAACTGGAAACACTAAAAGCTCTGTCCAACAGGCATTGCATTTACCAGTTTGAGTTAATAAATGCAACCCGAGTGGTAGAAAAGAACTTTATTCAAAATCAAGACGACCAACATTTTTTGTTAAGGACTCGTTGAGCATATGCCATGCCAAAAACATGTTACTGAAAAACTGAAATTGTCTGAACCTGTACACTAGGGCTGTCAATGTTCTTCCATAACCCAATTCGAATTTTTAATGCTCAAATTTTGCCTATTATTAATATTAACGATGCATCTCTATACACTGTATAAACGGGCTTATGCATTGCCAATGCCACTTGAGTGGTTTCAATTTCTTTTGCGCATATACGCGCACACACACTGAATGAACGTACCACTACCACTTGAATGCCTCTATGTTTGATGACGCCAAATTAGCAAGTATTTCCTGATTGGGGAAAGTTTGATTTTTTTTTCTATCGGCCCGCGATTCCATGAACCATTATGTCTATCAGAGAAGTGACAAAAGCACCGGACATAGCCTAGAGCAGGGAGGCAAAAACCTAATTCTTGCCTGCTTTAGCTGTGCGGTTCCTCGTCCTCAGACTATTTACCTACCTAGCTTGTCAGGGTGTAGCGTTATCAGATGTGCACTCAGGCTCCGTGGGTTTATCGATTCTGCCATATTTAGATTGTGCATTAGACGTGACAAAAGCATTTTGTTTTCACATATTCGCTAAAGTTAGCCAACACATAAAAAAACTTGCCAAAACACCACATTCGAATAGTAATTTCCAAATTTGAATAGTATTGATTTTTTAAATATTCGATTTATATTCGACTTTTGAAATTCATTCCAACAGCCCTACTGTACACATCTCATCCCTATCTAACTGTTTGGACCCCAGCCAGGGTGGAAGGTTGAGAGGGTTGGCAAGGGTGCAATTTTAGTTGGTGACCCCTGCTACAAAGCGTGTTAGGAACTTATTCTTACCTTTCACATGTGAAGCATTCGCACATCTCGTTGTTCTCGCCAAAAAAGCTATCACCGTAGTAACAGGTAATCTCCTCCCCAGGAGAGATGGGTCGGACCACTTTCACACACGCCCCGTTCTTCTCACCAGGGACAAACTTCACAGACACAAAAAGGTCAAGAGGGGATAAGGTGATAAATTCAGCACTCTACAGTAGGTGACAGTCTGCCCTCAGGGAGGCCCTAAGATTAGCTCAGACTGAGAAAGGCACGAAAACAACAAAGACAAACGGTTTATGAATACAACAGCTAAATCGCTAATTGCTTAACAAGATTAAATTACAACTGACAAACACACTGCAACATGGTCTTAAGCACTCAATGAATGACAACAGTTTCACATAACAAGAAGCCTTGTACGGGATGACACGAAACATAGATGGAGCCAAGAGAATGGCAAAACAACTGGCACAGAGCCAGACTTCGTAAGAGATTGCAAAGGTTTCTTACCTTACAATTTGGTCTACAGTCTTCTCCAAGCAAATGAAAGAAAGAAATACAAAATTAGTGAAAACAAAGCAGACAAGATTCAGCTTTTTATTTAGTCTTAAGTAACTCTGAATAGAGCGCCTTGTTTACACTGGACATCTGGCTATACAGTTCCCTTTTCATTGGGGACAATGGCTGATGCAACTGTCACCATACTGACAGCCCCATCGGAGCACTGGTCTAAAATACACCAGGGAACACCAAATTAGTCGCTCACAAAGACGCCAGACAACAGCATGAGTGTATATGACTACATGACATAATCAAACAGGTCATAAACTGACAATTTCAATAACTTATGTTCACATAGAAAGTTGTTCTGAAATTAGAAATTAGAACCTAGAAGTTATCCTTTCTAGTGTTACTAAATAATAAAATTGAGAAAGCTCAAGAAAATAAAGTGAAATCTCATTTGTGGAGAGTACACTGTATAATTCCAAGTGTCTTCAAAGGGCCATTCACGTACACAGGATTATACTGTGTGTGTGCATGGATCACATCCTCAACAACAATCCTCCAGCTCTTGTCACTCTCACACCATTCTCTCACCGTGATTAATGAAGGCAGCGGGACCCAGCCAGAGTTGAGCGCAGCGTTTGCGGGTGGAGTACATCACACTGAAATCATTGATGCCGGCCCTCAACACCGCGCTGTCAGAGGGACTGAGCTCTGCGATGCAGCCCTGCAGCACCTCCATACGCTCACCCACAGACCTGTGGGGCACAAGACAGGGCGTGGGCCTTAGAACTGCATTACTCACTTCAAAAAATACCAGCAAAGAGAGATGAGAGGGAGGGGATCGATTTGGGCTTTATTTGATTGTTAAAGGCGTAGTGCTGAAAATACAATTTGTCTCCTGGCTACTGTACTTGTTTAAAAGCTCCTCCTAACTGTATTGTTCTCAACAGAGCACTATAAAACCAGACAAAAAATTAAACGAAACTAAAAATAATAATCAAAATGGCCATATGCCATCGCTTGGGTTCATTACACAACAGGATTTGTCATTTTTAGAGTTGGAATAAAGATTTTACTCGACACAATACCCACCTAAGCCCACTAAGACAATGTTAGTAAGCATTGTGATTTATAAGCTTCATGTTTGAACTTTGTAGATATTTTAAATATTTTACAATGTTAGATGTATATTTAGATTTTTCAAAATACGCAGATGAATGATAAGCGTATGAATGTCTACTTTTAAATGTCCTTTGAGTACTATTTTATTATTGCATATAAATCTGCATGCACCTGCTACAAACCATAGACTGCAGAACAAACTGTTTGTTGTAGGCTTGTATCATTATATATGGCTGCGTGGCAGTTCTGCTTCTATTCTCTACATTTTAATAATTAAAAACAAATTCATAATACATGACAAAGGGTTCAACACAAGTCCCACGTTTAAGAACAGTATGTGGGAAATCACTGAATTCTAAAAACAGGAGATGGCTCAGGTGTCTGTAATATTTATAGCAGTTGTGTATGTAGATTTACCGATGCACACTCAAACACACAAGATTGGATCTGGGCATTTCCTTGTCAACCTCCAAACTGAATTAGTTAAGTCTGTACTGTAAAACTGAGGCCTTCCAGTAAATCATATATTATATACTACAGTTGCCCTGATAAGAAAGTAACCATGCACATTAGGAACAAAGCTTAAGTTTATTACTTCATCCAACCCCACCCTTTGTTTTTAAAGTATGTGAAAAAGTTATATGGTCTTGCAAACAATACTAAGGACACATCCTGCCAAGGGAGAACAAAGAAAATACAGTCTACACATGATATAATTAATATTATATGGCTGCGGATCTAGGATGTCTTAATTAGAGGCAAAGTGACTGATGGTCTGGTCGCTAGTCAAATCCAATGTACCTACTGTAGGTCTATCTAAATCCATCCATGTCTATTTATGTATCAACACACACACAAAACCAGAGGTGAGGCACCAGTTTTGTTACGGCATAGCAACAGTGGTACACAGCTGCAGTTGGCAGCTGCCATCCTAGCAACTTACGCCCCACCCCCACCGGCATCACCCCATCCACTCTGTGCTGCATGTAAACCATTAAATCAATATCTTAACCCTATACATTTACCATAGAAAACAGAAGGTATTAATACCAACAGTCAATTCATTCCCTCTGTTAGCAATTTCTATGTACATCACTTCTAGAGTTTTGTTGTTATGTTTGTGTCAGTCTGTGAAAACAAAGAGAGAGCATTCTTCCCCTGATCAGACACACTTAACAGGTTGACCTATGGCCGACAGTCAGGCACGTGATCCAGGTTAAACATGAGTCTGACCAAGGGTCTTGACCAGGGAACACAGCAGTTTATGTACTATTTTACACTTGCAGTGAGCAGGGGAAATTCCATCACCTGGATAGTTAGGACAAAATTCACACAGTGCTCGAGAAACACGTGCAAGGGGTTTCACAGCTGGTTAGGTAACTGGTCATGGCAACTAATTTACCACAAATATTGATTGACCATACAACACATATGTTCCACATTCAAAATCCTGGCAGTTGACACAAACAATATGGCAATATATAAGTTAGAGATGGGATGGTAAAGGATACCCCTACAGCTGTACTTTGGCTGTAGGCACGAGGCCCTAGGCGAACGATGTCACTCTGCAGCCAAGTTGAGTAAGAGAGGCTATTTGTGCACATTCATTTGTGCACTCGCCTGTCTTCATGTTAGATAATTTTTTACATGCACTGACTCCCATTTACTCAATGTTCTCACTTGAGAGCTGTCAAATGCAATGTTATAAAATGACTGCCCACAATTCTGCACTCTAGCTTAGAATGAATGGAATGTTAACGTCTGACAGTTTAACATCTGAAGTATATCAACGGCAGAGTGATTACCAGCAGTGAAGAATCAAAGCTAGGTTGTGCCAGAATATACCAACTCATTATCTCTTCTCTCATCAGAAATGAATAAATCCCTTGACCAGATGTAAATATTGTTTAAGCCTTTTTTTAAAAGTGCATTCCCTTTTATTATTAACAAAAAGGTGCCTAATTTATATTTTCAGACCTTCCCATACATCAAGAATTTAGCTGACCTTCTCAACCTCTGTTTCTGATTTACCTGTCTGGGCTACATCAGACCTTTGACCACTAAACAGAAACTGACAAGCTAAATGAGGCATCATACAGAGACTCCACAGTGGTAAATCTGACCAGACACGTTACAGCATGAAGTTGAAGCATAAAGCATAAAATTCCAACATGAAAAACAGATGGGACAATTGTTAACTTACCATTGTCGTGTGGATGTTATCTTGGCCCCGTTGGTTTCAGATGAATAGCGGTTACAAGACTCAATCTGAACTCCACTGTCCAGCAGGAAAGCCTTGAGATAGCGATGGACCTGTGGAAAAGTAATCAGTGACCACAAGATTAGACTTGTGCTTTAAAAACTCACTTGATCAGTAGTAGAGTGAGGAAGAAGAAAGAGAAAAAAAAACATAACAAGCACTCAAGTCTCCAGGTTTAAAAAATGAAGGGGCAGGGGACTGTTTGTAGGAGCTGCAAAGACATTGGCTGCTGCTTGTTGGGTGGGGAAAAAGAAAGACAGAGAGTGTGTGTGAGGGGGGGAGAACACACATTGTCCAGTTCAGGTAACGGCAATGGAAAAAAACACATTGCCCAAGGGATTTGTGGTAGGGAAATTCTACATGAGCACCTATAGTTGTCACGATGGCATACACTTCTCATCTGTGAACCTCTGTGCCGGAGTGTCCTGTTGCCCTAATTTGTTTATTTTGAACAGAAGGTCCACTGTGCAAGTGGGTAGCTCTACTGGAATCTCTTAACCTAAGTTTTAGCCTGGGCCTTTTTGCCAAGCCCAGCATGTCTTGTGGCAAAACATAAATACCACCTTCCTCCTGAAGCACATTCCAAAAATGAAACTAGGAAACTTAAATCAGGTTCACCATTAGAGCACGGAAGAAAGCATGTCAACTGTAGTCAGAAGCTGAACCAAGAGAACATCAGCGCTCATGAAATACTTGTAAGCAACAGTTGGAGACATTGTTACAGTCAACAAGGGTTACAGTCAATTAGCTGGCCAAGTTACCATACTTTCCCTTCAGACTGGTGAAATGTTTTCTTCTCCTAAGTACCTTAATAGACTATCTATAATTTAGCAGGTCACTGCTTTCCATTGACATAGCTTGGAATATTAGATTCCTAATGGTCAGGCAGGGCATACACAGTAACAAACTGCAGTTGCTTGTGACAGACCTAAGAGACAATTACCAGAACGACAAAATCTTGTGTGACAACAGCATAGAAACCATGCCTTTCTGATTAGCTGTTAAGTGAAAGATGTACCCCTGACGTTTTTGAAGAAACCAAGATATTTTAGAATGACAGCCAAAACAGATAAGCACTGTGCATCTTTAAAATGAAAGCTGCTCACTACCTTCCGCTCTTCAATTTATAATTCAATCACTCACAGCTTTCATGTGCAGCAGGTCCCTGACACAGCATACATGATTCACATGCTAGTGTTAAGGTCTAGTGAGGCATTCTCTCCCTCTCGGTCTCTCTCCTAAAAAAGGTCCAGTTCCATCATCAAAAGCAGTAACTTTGAAGCTTTATCTACACAAATCTGTACTCTGAACCCTACTCCCCATGAAGGCCGAAGCACAGCAGGGGCTACTCACGTGCTGCCTCAGGAGCTCCAGTCGATGTGGACCCAGGCCGGTGAAGTAGCCACTTGCCCAGTCCCCGACCAGCAGGGCCTCGAAGGTGGCCTGAAAGTCCTGGGTGCGCGTGAAGCGAAGCAGCGTCTCCTTGAGGTAACTCCAGCGCCTGATCTCCGGAAGCTGACTGCAGAGCGGGAACAACAGGAAGAGGACAGGAAGTTAAGACAGGGAGTTTTTATACCGGCCAAAAAAGGGCATGTTTAATGAAGTGTGCATGAGTGTGTGTGTGTGTTGGGTTCGGTGTGGGGGGGGGTTAAAAGAAATGTGTTAAAAACCACTGATCAGGAAAGACCTGTGTGAACTCAGGGAGCTGCGAGGAGGACCAAAACCAAAACACCACTGTAAAAAGGCTATAGTATGTGTTTCCAGCTGCTCTACCATTTTATTTGAGGACTACAAATACAGCGGTGGATTTTCTCAAGGTCATGTAACATCAAGTTTAGACAATGTCTGGAGTTCCTCTACATTCTGTGAATGTTGCCATGTTAACAGGGGCCTTTTTGCATCACAATGACCAAGAGGGTAGAGGCAAAAAAAATCTGCATGTGAGCAGCAAGTTAGCAGCAATACCCAATAAAAGACCACCGACGTAGTTTGAAAGATAAATTTAGCAGCTTTAACAGCCAGTCATAGCTGTCATGAATGACTTGTCAAAGCAAAATGTCTTATCTATAACCAAATTTCCACCCTACCGAGACCAATATTCTTCCAGCCTTTTCAGTAAATCACATCAACAGGCTGGTAGAACCAGCACATTTTCTTTCAAACAACCAAGTCAAATTACTTATTTAATTAATCACACAAATGTTAATGAAATCGAACAAAGGACTCTATTTATTCACAGAACCCAATAGCAAATACTGCGATCAGCTAGTGCAGTCTTTCATCGTATGGAGTGTTTAAAGAGCAATATAATTAGTAATAATCTGATCAGTCACAGCTCACCGGCACAGAAGAACAAAAATTACCAAAGCAATCAGACTTTGGCAGACCTCATTTCAGTTTATTCACAGGTAATGATCATTCCAAACCTCATTCTCCAAAATGTCAATAGCCATGTGATGGTGTTAGTAGGCAACTACAGGTTTTGCTTCACAAAATATGTGAGGAAATAGCCATGAGACATTATCCCTTGGAAAAAGATGCACCCAGTCTCTTCATTAAAATATCCAAAAATAAAGAGTGATACAAAGTCATACAGCTAAATCTGTGGGGTTGTGTGGATCAAGAATTAAGATTTCACATCCAGCAGCGGTCTCTCAGTCTGCTGCATGACAGATACAGTAGGCTAAATGGCAGAGATACAGTAAAATGAGGAGTGTAGATAGACAGTACTCTGTTGTATAAAGCTCATGTACACTACAGAGGAAAGGAGGAAAGGGTGTGAAAACGCACCTGATGTTCATCTTGTGGGTGCTGAACCCCAATAAGGGATCCAGCACCAAACCGGTTGCCAAGTCATCTGTTTCGCACAGCTCTCTCACATTCATTCTATAGGATCCCTCCATCGTCTGCTACTATCCACATGCTGTAAAGGGAGAAGGTTTTTGAGTAACCACTTAGAAACACAACTACTAGCATTGTATCTGACAACATAACCAACGTGTAATTCAAATAGAAGTTCTTGACCAACTGTCAGGATTAGATGTGGTTTAACATTACAACCCCTTGGAAAGTGAGACGGGGACTCAGTTAACGTTACTGACAGATCAGATCCACATAGCACTTTCCTGCCCACAGGCCATGCCTAGCAAATCAACCCAGTGTTAACAGATAAGATCGGTTATTCTTACATAGTGTTATAATGTATTGTATTTACGAGTAACATTTTAAGTAAACGCATTTTAATCGCAAGAGTCTTTATTAAAGTGACGAGCTAGATTGGAGTACGTTAACCTAAATGTTAGCGTTAACTTACCGTTAGAAGCGAGCAAATTATCGTTAACGTTACCTCAAGAGTTTCCCTCAGTTCATAGGGAACTAACGTTAACGTTGGTTGAAACATTTCACTGCGGTAACTTTAACAACCCCGTGCAAATATGGATGTATCTGTAACTGCGACATTTCATCCACACAAACATCTAACGGTAAGTTACATTGTTAGTTTAGATAACTTACGCAACGTACGTTAACGTTCCCATTTCAAGCTAATGTTTCCACCAAAGTACTTCTCGCTTGCAAACGTTCTAACGCCAATATTAGCTACAACCCTTGATCGTTCTGCAAACTGTCCGTTACAGTTGACTTATTAATGGGACCAGATGAATACAAGTGGCTAACGTTACCCAAGTTAGTTGATGATAATGTTAGTTGACTAGCAAGCTAACTTAGCTAATGCTACACAAATATTTAGCGAAGTAAGCCATTTAGCTAACATTACTGTTCACGACCACCATGTATATATCTATGCACGACCACAACAAACTGCTAGCTGCTAACGTTATGTACCAATAAACGTTACAGGACAGCTAACATTACATTAGCTAACTAACGTTAGCTTCCTAACACTAACTTACAACTATCAGAGAGGACACGCATTCTGTACCAGGTTAACTAAATACGTGAACTGCTACGAACTGTTAAGATAGAAACAGTTAAAAGCGCATCACTGTCGTATGAAGACATGTTGTTTACCTGAAGAGCTGGCTGCAGCTAAATTCCTTATAGATCTAGCTTGTTCCGTCAGCAGCTAATATTAGCAAACTGGCTAGCTAGCCAGCAGCTAACTAGCGAAAATGCAGCTGCTTTTAGTGAGGATTGTTTTGGTCCTCAGACTCAGAGGACAATCTTCTTTTTCGTGTTCATCGATAGAGCGAAAAGTAACATATACGTAACGAATCCTGATGATACACAAGTGAACAAAAGTGTATTTTCCGTTTGACTAGTCTTTTGAACCCAGAAGTTGCTCTCAGCTTCCAGACAACCTACTACTCGGCTATCACAAGAGCTGCTAACACTGTAGTTCTACGCATACTTTTGTTCTATTGGCCGTTTTCTGCGATGGGAATATTCGTGACCCGCCATTCATAGCCAGCAGTGCTTCCTATTGGTCGTTCTGAATTTCACTTCATTGTCCACGTTCTGGTTGGCTTGTACTGGTACATAATAAACAAGTTCGGAAATCAAGCTGCTTCGAAGGTTCATTTCACTCAATCAAACGAGGGCTATAGAGTGGGACGAGAGATAGTGATATGACTCTCCAGTATGAATCAGATTTGTTGATTACAGGATGACTCACAAGAAAAATTCCACCTTCTGCGTTGCCTAAAGAATATTTTTAGCTGTCTAGAAGTCATTAGGCAACATTTATTTAGTGTTTGGGTAAGAATCACACTAAGGAATAGCACCCACATAGCCTGCGCGTAAGATTGATTGGTTACACAGATAGTCCAGCAGCTGACTCTGGACCCGACACCTGATCCGCTTCAGTCAGCTGCTATTTGGGTGAGATGGCTGTGGTGACGACCCATGTGACGACCCAATGTTTTAGTAGCGTACCTAATGGCAGAATCTTTTGATAAAATTCCCCCAGCTATAACACTGCCAGAGGCAATCATGCAGCCTGTAATGAAAAAGAAACAATTAAACCAAAATATATAGGCTATTCTATTATATTAAATTCAATGTTATTGCCAAAAATGGTACAGCAATATCCATACAGCTCTGAAGCAGGCCTAACCACAACCAACGATAGCTGGTATTTTTGAATAATGTATGTCTTCACACAATGCCATAGTCCTTCATTTTAGGCCTACACCTGTGTGCTCAAATGTGCAAATTACAAATATTTCAATACAAATTGATAATGTGACCATAGTCAACAAAGAAACACATGTTTTTGTTCATTTTCTTCATGTGTTTGTCTGGTGTTTATCAGGCTATATGCTTGTGAATAGAGTAAACTACAAGTCATCCAAGTTCCAACTGCTCTTGTTTAGGGGGGGAGTAGGGGGGGACGTGTCACCCTCAACTTTCAAAACGTGTGTGTCCCCAACATTGAAGATGGACAAATGCAAGCGACAGAGACACATCACTGACCGATGATTCTAGCGGCGGGCTATGCGCACAAGCAGTGGTGTAGTCTAGTTAGCTGTAGTGGGTATTGCCTATTTTAGGTCGGTACACAGACATGGTGATGCTTTTTAAGTGGGTATACTGAGTAGTCCTGCGTATCACGTAGACTACACCACTCCATGCAAGGTAGCCTGAACAAAAACAAGATTGCAAAAGGAAAGCAGATAGAAAGTAGGCCTACTGAAACAAATCTACAACAAACACACAGTTTTCATGCGTAGGCCTACGGGAGAAAGAGCACAGGTCTTACTTCTGGTGGTATCTTGCTAATCACTGAAGAAAGACTTAAAGGAATTATCCGGAGTAAAATGCACTTTAGATCATTTTACGGATGATTGGGAATACATACGTTGAGTTGACATCCAAATCATGTCATTCGGATGTGTTTTAAGAAAGTTCGAGGTTACCGTTTTTAGTCAAAACTCGTTAGCGTGGAAGTGAGAAGGGCATATTATTTCGCCGCTAAAAAACGCTATTTTTATACCTCTTCTACAGTTCCAAACAACATTACACTTACGTGGTAGTGAGTAGAGGGTCCCTAAAGCCAAACCGAAGTATCCCGAGGTCTGTATGTGGTCGGATAGAGAGTCCAGAATGAATTTCATCAAGCCAGTACCTTTCCGGAAATGTTGTCATCTTTGCTGCCTATGTTTTTTTTGCTTTTTTTTAAACGGCGAAGAAATTGTGAAGTTTCCCAAAAGTACTCCCAATCATCCGTAAATTGATCTAAAGTGCATTTTACTCCGGATAATTCCTTTAAGGTTATGGATATAACCATTCTGAAAACTAAAGAAACTGCAGTCGCACAGGCTACTCGGAAGATACAGCAAAGAAAAATATTCAAACAGCAATATCACTCGCAGAGTAATCCTGGCCCCAAAACGCCAGCGGCCCACCAGGAATTTGTGAATTCTCCCGACTCTCACTCCGCTATACTGATCAAGGCAATGAGCAGGATAGCAGGACTCTCCTGTTGCTGTATCAGCTATGAGAAGGGCCTCAGTGTGCTACTGACGTGACTAGCTAGGCTCATAGGTTGGTGAAGGACAATAATCATAGCCAGCTAGTTGAGCAGTGATTCTATGCTTTTGTGAGAAAGCACGCCATTTATGAAAGCAAAAATATCCCTGGCAGACCTTTACAAAATATGACCGCTGTGTAAATCATCATAAATAATACTAACACCAAACACCTCTCACTCAAGCACACCAGTGTGTGTGATCATGGCAGTTGCAGAACGCACTGTCGGTTAATGCACTAAGATGGAAATCTGGTGGGATAGGCCTAAATCTCCAGTTTTTTTTTTTTTTTAACACTATGATGATTTATTTTTATAAAAACATAGCAAAGTGTTTTGGGTAACCTATGGCCATGTCCATTTACGTTGTGAGTTAAATGTGATCCTGCAGATGTCTGGATAATAGGTGAGGTAATGATCATGCATGCGTGTATTTTAGACATAGTAGGCCGTTCTCTGACGGAAACTGTTCAGAAATTGCGCATTTACTTTAGCCTGGGTGTTCCCATGCTGCCTTAACAGTATTTACAAAATTGCAGTATCTGCCCCTGCCCCCCCCCCCCCCCAATATTGAAGACACATTAACATCCCTGAAAATGAGAAGACATCAGGGATGAAAACAGGTGAGGGTTAAAAAAAAAGAGGGCTCAGTGCCAGTGGGGGCCCAGGTTTGAGTTTGGCTTGAGGTAATTTCCCGAACCCATTCCCCTCTCCCTCTTTCATTTCCTGTCACCTCCTCACTATCCTGTCACATGAACACTAACAATGGGATGAGAGACAGAGGACAGTTGGCACCGCTTTGTACACAACCCTGATGGAATTAGTATAAAGCGACATGGAATGTGTATTTTCTTTGAAATTCAGATGCCCTTAAAACCATTGTTTACAAGAACAATTTGTTTGCTGTACTTCAGAAAGGATTTTGAAAGAGATTAATGTACAACAGAGGCTTAATCACTCCAGTAGTTATGTCCCTTGGTATGGACTGAGTGTCCAGGCCTATTCTCAATTGATTCATTGCCAGGCTATAGGGGGTCTTTTACTTCACCTGTATGCAATACATTGCTATGATTGGTTGATCTGAGTTCATTCAGTGAATTATTGTTGGCAGAATGACTGGTGGTTTTGCTATTTCTTTTACCACTACTATAGTTATAGAGATTGTATAACAAATTATTTCAGCTCTTTTTAATGTGTCTTGCTATCTTACCAGTGGTTGTCAGGCAATTATAAGATAAGATTTATCATTAATTGTCTTATTACCATTTGTTGAGGAGTTGCTTTCATGTCAGGTATGCAGACTGTAAAGGCTTCTATTGGTGATCCATGAGGCCACTTTGAACACTAATGGTACATTATACATATTTCAGTAGTACTGAAGCTTACTAATTACTTATTAATAACAACTGATTTCTTAGATGCTCAGAATGACTTAAATAAACCCAAGCATGCTTCGATTCACATTTAGTGAGGATTACTATGCCTGGAATGACACACACAGGTTTTACAAATAAACTATTTTTTATTTTCTACCTGGTAACAGAGACAAGATTTGTGAATAATTGGAAAACATTAAATAAAAAAGAGCATACTTTGAAACATGTAGTTTCATAAACCTATCAATTGACTAAGGATACTGTTTTAATTGTATGCATTCTACCAAGCAACAATGCATGGAGGAAAAATGTCCCTGATCGGTTGAAGAGGAAGAAAAAAATCACACAACTCACATTATCAATTAAAATACCTTATAATTTTCAGTCATATGAAGACATCTATAATTGGAAGAAAGGTCAAATATATTATTATTCATATTAGGCCTATTATTATTATCAATCGTTATAATAATAATAATAATAGCACCATTGCACCAGAGGGAATTCTCAAAAGGTGAAAGATGTCAGACTGTCTCTTACGAAAACAATTCAAATTCGGAATTGGAACTCCAAGTTTTTGTTGTCCTCAACAGCCACCAGTGAAGAGCAGCATTCTCCTAACATTATGAAAATGTTCTGGCTTAGGCCCTGGTCTTCTATTGAGACATATAATGACCCCAAAATACCTTACAGACTGAGAAATTCCTTAATGCAGTCAATTTCACGACACTTTGAAGAAGTCTGAGTGAGTGTAGGTCTACAGTTTATATGACAGATCAGAGAGATGTAACTGTGCCTGATAAAGCACACGAAAAGAAATCACGACACTGATTCCATTCAAGAAATATTTGTCTTACAGAGCCATAAGAGGGGAGGGTAGTTAGTTGCACTTTCAGATCATTTTGGCAACACTCTCTTGACTCTTTTTACAGGTATTCCAAGGACACTCCTCAAGGTGGACACCCAATTTCCCATTAGAAAAAAACCCCAGAAAAAAACAGAATTGACGTCAAGTCTGGGAGTTATGTTGTGGCAGCAGGGGGCGCTACTCTAACATGTGCCCTATACTGTTGATGTCAAATGTCTGCTACCAGATGACATAATTAACCATGTATTTTGCTCAAGCAGAAGCCCTACAGCCCATTTTCAGTTGCCCACAAATAAAAAAATAAAAGCCACACCTTCCCATTCTGAGGTCAGTCTTTTGAATTTTAAGACTTTGGAGACTGACATAATAGTGAGAAAATAAAACTGAAAAGTGGTTTATACATCCAAGCCCATTTTAACCAGGGTAATTTACTAGGTATGCAGCCCAGCCAGGAATAATAATGAACTGTGTGAGGAAAACAAAATAAAGTATTGATTATAGGGAGATAAGAGTCAAAAAGGAGGATCTAAAAATTATAGACTGAGGGCTATTGATAAAGACAGAACAGGTCAGGGATGGCCTTTTATTTACAGTCATTTCCAGCAAATGAAACTCTGAAGGCCAAAGTATTTTTTCTTTTGGTGGTGGGACAGAGTCAGGGGTGGACAGGCAGGAAGTGGTGGTTATTCATCAAAAGATCCCTGCTATTCAACCCCGAAGGGATCTTGAGGCTTTAAAGACAGACAGCACTCGTTTTTCAAAAAGGGAAGAGAGAAGGGGAGGAGGATAAACACAGAAAAGCAACAAACATGGCCAAATATGATCAGAGAGATGGATCAAAGGTGAACTTGAGCAGGAACAAGCAGAAAGCAGAGTGGGGCATTTCGCAGTTGTTTTTTAAATAAACAGTTCTCTTTATTTATCATCGAGACTTTTAAAGAGACTAAAAAAAAAAACACACATATAAGTAGACTTAAAACTGATGTGATCCATCATTAAAAGTAAAGGAAAAAAAAAGATAAAATAAGAATTTCACATCCATGATGGAGTTTAAAAATCACTGGGTTTCAGAGACCCAAACCCCCTGGTGTCTGACCCCTCGGTCTACACATGTTCAATCCTGGTATCAGTGGTTGAGAGATTGTGTGCATGTGTATAAATGTGTTACAGTACAGACAGGCTGGTCCTCCCACTGACAAAAAAGATAAAAAGCTTTGTGTTCAGCATCAATACACACAACAGCCTGGACACACACAGCAGTGGCTCCACCCAATTCTCCCCTCTTTGCACACACTTTTTCGCTCTCGACATTGTATGTCCCCATCCCATTCCATATCCCATTAAAAACAGCTTTTGTGCCTGGGTGGGCATTCTCACTGCTGCTTCTGAGGCCAGACACATCCCTATGACTAAGAGAGGGAGACATTTTTTAAGGGGGGTGGGTAAGGGAGAGAGGCAGGACGAGCACAAAGAATTTTACAAACCTCTCGCACATACATACATACAGAAACACAAACATACCGCATCACCTCATACATCACCAGATAGTAATTACAAAAAAAATGAAAGAAAAAACAAAACAAAAGAAGAAACAATAAAAGAGGGAAGGTGGCTAAAACCCTGGGTACAAGTTTTGCTTATGTTGCTGTTTGGTGATGTGGGGGCGCAAGATGGGAGGGAGGTAGAGAGAGAAAGAGGAGGGAAGGGAGAGGAAAGGGAAATGTCGGGGGGGGGGGGGGAGGGGGTTTATCCAGCGGGTGTTATTTCTTGGCTTTTGCACCCTTTGCTGAATTTCGCGGCGGGGTGACTGGACGGCCTGAACCCATGCCTCCACCTCCACCGTAACTGTACAGCTTCTTGTCTGCAGGCTTGAGAATCTGTAAATGAGACACACAGTCAGTCACACCAAACAGAATAGTCATAATTCATCTTGAACTAGGCAGAAATATACTATTTACTATATACTGTACTACATACTAACATTTAGTCTGCAATTATGTAAATTAGGCATTCTCCTACAAACATGCCACACCATGTCCAGAACCATTGCACTGAACTGAAATAATGACCAACAGACCACAGGCAGTCATGTGGTTTTGAGCTCACCTGGAAGGAACACATGAGGGTCTCGTCCACACTCATCATGGCTCCAGCGTTGTCAAACTCTCCACAGTAGTTGGGCGCCGAGAAGAGAGTGACAAGCTGCCTCTTGGCAAAGAACTCATAACCATCCTCTACCACCTGTGAGGCAGAGAAAAAGAGAATAGTTACGAGTGAGAATGAAGCTATGTTCGGAACGTCCACTCACTCAGTGGTCCATATATAGTGAAATCAACTTTTTTGTACTGCTTTTCCAGCTGTACATTTTATTTAACTGTATCATGCACCACAATTGACTTCATTGATACAATTTCTGTGGTATATACCATAATTAAAGGAAAGGGGAACTGGCACATAAGACATCACTAATTAGTTTAGTCAGATTGATGCATCGCAATTTTTGAGCCACGATTCGATAAATACCTTGGGGGGGGGGGGTTATTAAATAACATTTCAATAGCCTACCTTGGAACACCAGCGGATTATAATATATTATTGTACATCTGATATAAAAAGAGAAGATACAGAATTTCTGATATTCATGACAGCACACTTTATGCAGATTATAGCCTACTATTTCTATTACAAATCTACCTCTAATTCAGCTGTCTGGTTGAAGCCTGGAAATAATGTAAACAAAGTAGCATAGTTGGCTAGCTTATCATAGTCTACTGGTTGGACTGTTCAGTTTCCCCATGTGTGTTTAAGTTTCAAGGTAATACTTTTTCTCCTTGGGACAGGCCCTTTTGAGTCTTGGAAAACATTGGTATTGAGATGATCAGTCAACTTGAATGCAAGAGTTGTGTGCAGCATGCTAATGATGCTAAGCGGATTTAATAGTAATTTAGCTAGTCGTCTTCTATGCGTCCTTGCTTTCACGATCGTAAATGTTTTATTTGGATTAAATGTACATGCCGAGGGACACGTGTCCATTGAGCATGCGCGAGATAGAGGGAGAGCAAGAGAGAGCGGGGCAAGGAGAGGGGGTTTACTTTTATACTGTTTGGTAAAGTTGCACGCATAGTCTAATGAAAGCTACGAGAGCTATGAAATTATGATTTATTAGATTTTTTTGGACAACGTACCAGTAAGTATACTAATAAGCCAGAGATGTGTTGCTTATGCCGCCGCGTAAGCTGCAAAGCGCTGCGGGAAACACTAGAAGAGGTGTGTCACGATTCTGCCTTCTCACACCGTGACACAGGTTTGTGGATATTAGTGTCGCGATTTCAGTTTCGATACGCATATCGTTACAGCCCTACATTTTACTATACTTCTAATTCCATGATTTACAGTGACAGACATCTCTTCTAAGTCCACTGTACTAACCTGATGTGCCCTGCATATAAGGTCCATGTCGTGTTTGTGCAGGAACTTGGCCACCACGTCAGCGCCGAAGGTGAAGGAGACCCCACGGTCGTTCTCGCCCCAGCCCAGCACGTCCTTGTCAGGGTCAGCCCACAGCAGGTCACACAGCAGGCCCTGGTCAGGCACATCTGTGGGACGCATCACACGACGAATCTGCTCCATAGACTGCAGGTCAGGAGAGAGCCCTGTAGACAGAGGGGGAACGAACAAACACACACACACAGTTAGATTATAAAAACAACAGACATAAATCTTACTGTACACTGAACACATTAGATCACACCACAGGCACTTAGAAACAATGCCATCCGAAACACATAAACGCAATGGAAATGTCCATATACTAAGCACTGTGACTGCTATGCAAATAGCCACCATTTCAGTGACATGAATGGATGTACTTACCGCCATGGCAACAGAAGATCTTCTCATCTACGATGGCAGCAACAGGTAAACAGTTGAAACAGTCTGTGAATGTCTTCCAGAGCTTGATATTATACCGCCTCTTGCCTGAAAGAAAAGGAGAGCAAACAGACCGCAGCATTAGAAAAAAAAAAATTATGAGACGGAACAAAAAATGTGATGCGTGGATTTCCTGAGCATGCATTTTCTTACATCCATCATACACTGTTGCTGACATGCTTCACAGAGAGGAAAAGAAGTCATCTGTTCTATGTTGCAGAGCACGGTGGCCATTTTGTGGTCAAACAGGAAGTCTGCATGCATGCCTTCAAAATGTCTACACTGCTCCACTACTGTGGCCTTTCGCAGCACTTTCAATGCACATGAAACAAATGTGCAGGTTCAACAGCCTGTTAAACCATGTGTCACAGGGTCCACATACACAAGTGGGCATGCTTAGACCCATCGATAGGATTAGACCTCCTTTCACAGACCTTCTAGTGTGTGTCTGTGTGTACATGTGTGCCTGCATGTTTCTGGCATTAATAGGATTAGGCCAGCATTGCCTTTACTTGCAGTGTTTGTGTTGCACATGGATCTCAACCCCCTCACCATACACTCAAGAATCAGCATTTGGTCGATGTTATGCTCATGCATTAGACATTAAATTAGATATTTAAAACATTTATTTATTTATGAACGCATGTGTAATGCTTCATGGATAGTGTGTTGAAGTAACGTTTTGTCACATCTTTACCGGCATGTTTATTTCACTGTACATTGGTGAATATCCATGTTGAGTTTGTTCCTGTTCATTTAGTGAAAGTACTGTTAAAATGGTTTATATTTAATATTTAAGATATTAAAGGTGAAAATTAAGTCAAGTTTTTTGCAGCCATACAACTGTTCATGTCTGCAACACCACACATATATTGAGTCAACTTTGGTTGCAAAAGGTACCTTTTGAACTCAATTTTGTATACTTTCATATGGGTGACTGTATTTACTGACAGAAGACAATATCCTAGCTTTGAGTCTTCCACTATGTATTTACTGACAGAAGACAACAATATCCTAGCTTTGAGTCTTCCACTATGTATTTACTGACAGAAGACAACAATATCCTAGCTTTGAGTCTTCCACTATGTTAAACTAGAAGTTTGGAAGCTTTCAGGACACAAATTACTGCAGGGTTTAGTGGAGCACTGATATCAGAGTAACAAAATGTGCCAAGATGTTTGTGCCATTGACTCAAACATATTTAATGATCTTCTGCATCTTCAAGAGACTTTCTAAAATAGGAAAAACAACAACAGTTCCATCACATGCATTCTATTCTCATTCAATCTTGTCACTGAATCACCATTGCGTGTATCCATGAGTATTTACCAACTGGCATAGGCTAGGGCAGCCGTGGCCCACTGGTTAGCACTCTGGACTTGTAACCGGAGGGTTGCCGGTTCGAGCCCCGACCAGTGGGCCGCGGCTGAAGTGCCCTTGAGCAAGGCACCTAACGCCTCACTGCTCCCCGAGCACCGCCGTTGTAGCAGGCAGCTCACTGCGCCGGGATTAGCTTCACCTCACTGTGTGTGTTCACTGTGTGCTGTTTGTGCTTCACTAATTCACCGATTGGGTTAAATGCAGAGACCAAATTTCCCTCACGCGATCAAAAAAGTATATATACTTATACATATACTTATTCTTATACTCACACTCATCATAGAAACCATAGATGCGGTTGATGGAGGCGCACTCGTGGTTGCCGCGCAGCAGGAAGAAGTTCTCAGGATATTTGACCTTGTATGCCAGCAGCAGGCATATGGTCTCCAGGGACTGCTTGCCTCTGTCCACATAGTCGCCCAGGAACAGGTAGTTGCTCTCAGGTGGGAAGCCGCCGTACTCAAAGAGCCGCAGCAGGTCGTAGTACTGGCCATGCACGTCACCTGAAAAGGACAAATGAAATGCCTTTACACACATGCAAGCGGAGGGAGGGGAGGTTTGGGAGGAAGTCTAAAAACAAAAAGTGATGCCAGCTAAAGGAGGTGACCTAGTTAGGCAGGGACTCTAAGGGCCAATGCACAGGCTGTGGAGAAGCGCACTGCGCTCAACGAATTCAGAGGAAAGTGACCTATGTCCACTTCTTGTCACCACCCTTTCCCAAAGTTATCTTGCAAACTAACATGCAGAAGGAGCACAGGAGCGGTCAATGTTATAGATGCACTGATCTTGGCCAATTGGCATTTGAAGTTTGATCTGCCAATTTAGTGTCACAAACGTTGGACGTGGCATTGTGGTAGGAAATTATTTTTAGAATTTACATCAGGCCCACCAAATCTGACTGACTGCCATCATGGCTGAGTCATGATGCAAGGTCTATGTGAATACACAGAAATAATTTAGAATATAATTTATTGTTAGGGATCCACAAAGAAAATCCATGTACCTAAATCATATCTATCTAACCCTAGTAAATGGTGATTCAGAACATCGGGAGCATTCCATAGCACTGTGCTGAATCAGTGTTATCAAAGTCCTTACCATAGGCAGGCTACTGATTTATTGTAGGTGTACAGGGCTTTCTGTAAACTCTTTGTAGCCTAAAATACCTGTGGCTACCTTTGTTGTCTGATCAATCCCATGATTCAGCAATGGCACATGCTACACCATACACACATTTTTATAACTTTTCTTTAATAGGAAATTCCCATTGTATGTTCACAATAAAACACTGTCAATGATCACCAATCATGGCCAATCAAGTAGTTCACCAGCCAAATCCAGTCACTGGCAGATCGACCAGGGCATTTTTACTCAAAGGAAATGAGCAGATAGTACTTTCATAGGTGTGGCTTTTGATAACGCTTGCATAAGAACAAGCAGTGTCTATAGGACAGCTGCTGCCACAGCAACAAATGTCATGGCACTAGCAGATAATCTTATCAATCTGTGACGAGCACCTATGGTCTCAGCTTGGGAAGATTGTTGTGCTAACACTAGGTTGTGCCAACACTATTCAGGCATACAGAACCTGATATAAAAAAACAAACAAACAAAAAAAAAAAAACTTATACAAGCCAATGGGACTTACCACAGATCTTGAGTGGCGCCTCAAGCTCCAGCAGGATTGGCTGACTGAGGAAGATTTCCCGGGACTTGAGGCACAGGCCACGGATCTCGTTCTCCGTCAGCTGCACATTCTTGCCTGGCCGAGAGCCCTTCACTGAAGAGACAGACAGACAAGGAGGATTTAGACAGATCAGATAAAGACCCACTACCACACACAGGCACAATCAAATAGAGAATACTGGGCCGACATATCACAAACATCAAGTAGACAGACACAGGGAAAAAATACCTAGCCTAGCCTAAGTATGCTAGCCAAAAAGAATGGCAGTGCATCGAGATGGACTGAGCTTGAGAAGCACTTCAAAGCAGGTCTCAGGGCTAAATCCCATTTACAGACACAAAAGAACACTAAGGCTTCAGTGAAAGGACAATTATGAGGGAGCGCTTTGATCTGTGTGTGTGTGTGTGTGTGTGTGTGTGTCTGTCTTCATCTGTGTGTTCACAGAATATCCATATCCCTCAGTACAGACCACATAACAGAAAACAAGACTCTGTGCTTAACATTGGGGCAGACACACCCATATGCTAAACATGGTGGCATGCACAGATACACAGGCCATACACACACGCTGCACCAAGAGCACGTGAGGCGCAAAGCCTGAACGGTGATGTAACTACATCAGAGTCACTGCAATGAGGCAGACGGAGCGAACGAGGGAGAGGAAAAGCAAGAAAATAGGACAAGTTTTTCCATGAAGGACAGACAATAGGGCTACGAGGGGAAACACAGTTGTCAAAAAGGGATGGTATACTAGGGATAGTAAGCTAACGAATCACAGATGGAGAGTTTTAAGACCGTAATATTGAGCTACTGTGTTGAGGGAAACGACATGTTTAAAATGGCTAATGACCTAGAGGATGCTGAAGGGTAAGTCTCGAGAAGGAGAGAAATGGAGGTCAGAGAGATGGGGAGGGAGAGAGCATGCGAGAGAAATGCAAGGCATTTGGAGAGCAACTGAAGGAGCTCTCTTCCTCCTTCTCCCCCTCGTTTGGTGGCTATACTGCAGTCGAGCATCAGTCGGCATGTGCAGCAGTGGCTTAAAAACAGCAACTACAAGATGAATGTTTAAGACCCAAATGAATGAAATGATCTCCTGCAGTGTGCACTCAACTCCCTGGAAGGGGGGAATTATATTGGACACGCTGCCCAGTGATACTCAGTGTACCAACAATACAAAACATAGCATGCCATAAATTAATAAGGACTTTGAGTGATACATCTCTTCATTCAATGATTCAGTATTTATGCAGTTTTCTCATCTTCTCACCACCTGGTCAACAATGGTGTTAATTTTATCAGATGAGACAAAGACAAAAAAAAACCTTTTTTTCTTGCTCCACGTATGTGAAACGTTTCCATTGCATGTTGTCATTTTAGTGCCCAGGTTAGAGCAGCCACACTGCCTCTGATATGCACATCTCAGGTGCGGCTCGAGCCGCGCAGCAACTGAGTCAGCTAGAGAATAGAGGTGGTGCCTATTTATTTTGTGTGAGGTGTATTGGAAGCTGTTCTAAGCAAAAATACTGATTGATCCTCATATCTAAAGGGGGGGGGGGGGGGGTCACATCATCAACAAAATGATGTGACCGCTTTCTGGTAATAAATGGGCAAGTTACTGGTCTGACCTACAGTACAATAATGTCACTCATTGTGTATTTAGGCCCATTACCAAAGGTAAACTCTATACAGAAAGATGTGAGCACTATACACAATAAAACTCTATACTTGCACTGTGAGCACCAGAGATGCTCCAGGTGTGATCACGCACACGCAACTGCATGTCACGTACGCATTTTCCGTTGTGTTGCTGCTGCAGTGCAGAGTGCGCAAACTAACTCACAGAAACTTAATGACTACAGCAGTTGGAAGGAGAAGACAAGTTTACCCATGTGAACACATTAAGTACAGACCACAGGCTAAAACTATAAAGGAGTAAAATGTGACTAAAAACAAATGAGCGTTTTCGTCTAAAACAGAATACCAAAACAAAAAATTCTGCCAAAATTAACACTGGTCAGTGATGTCTCAAATGAATTATTTTGCCTGCCTGAGAAAAAGCATTCATTTCTAACAGGCTGCTGACTGATGAGGCAGATTTTTCACGTTGCTGAAAAAAAAACTGGTTGCGTTTGTTTACTTTTCATTCTGCATTTCCTACAACTAAATGGCAGACATTGAAAATGTTTTTGGTTTGATGACCTGATTTCTTACTTTCAGAAGTGGGACAGGCTCAGTACTGATTTTCGGCCACTTTAAAACCAATTCTTGGCTTTTCAAGAGATACAGCAACTTTTTCAGTAGTTTATAAATAGTGAATTAAAATGTCTCATATTCATAAAATGTTCAAATGCTGTTCAACTTGGTCTTTGTTAGTGGTACTGACTCTTCTCCTCACCCCTCACTACCACTACTTATGTCAGGTCAGCCAATAAGGGCTGTGCCCGTTTGCCTAAATCACACAAATTATGTTTCTCTGCGTACACATACATCAAAGGTGAACAACCACCAACCAATGTCTTACTGGTCAATGACAATATTTTCATTGATTTATTTAGTACAATCTCCACCATTTTAGCATGGCTTGAAACAATGTGGGTCCTCAAAATGAAGGTTTGATGCAGGGATGGTGACATCATCAGCTTTTCTTCAGTATATCGTGTTCAATGGCACCTTTCCCTTCACATGTCAGTACATGTTCACACCACTGTGTGACGGCTGTCTTCTTTCCTGGCGCGACGGCAGCCTGGAGGCCCTTGCTGCTTCACTCAGATACACAGGGTGGCCTCTGCCTTCTGCTACCTCCAAGTCCCACCAGCAACTCGCAAAAACAACCAACTTCCAAGTCAGCTGAGCCGTTTTATTCGCTACAGACGCACGCACACATGGGCACACAAACACACAGGGAATCATATCAGACTCCAATCTCTTCCTGTGACACTCTGCGGTGAGCATGAGTCTTTCCTGCAGACTGTGTGTGTGTGTGTGTGTGTGTGTGTGTGTGTGTTCCCTTAAAACACTGGGATCAACAGCACTCCTCAAACATGGCCTATTCGACTCTACACCCTGCCCCGGGCCAAAAAAGACCCTGACCAGCAGGGTGGAGGGCAGAGTCACGCTGCCACATGACATAGGGAAAACAGATGAGGGCTGGAGTGTGTGGGCGCAGCAGGATAAAAACAGGCAGCTCAGAGAAAAAGGGGGAGTAGGGGAGAGCAATCGTGAGAGAGAAGAGTTTGCGTGGCACTGACGCGCGTTGAGGGTCAATGACAAGCTTGTGAAGAATCTGAGCAGAAATATCCCATGCTGCTGCTTGCTTTTATGAAAACTGACATTGTAAGCTTATTACTTTATTCCTCATCACTACTACATTACTTTTCGCAACTCTTCAATCTCGTGTTCCGTACTTCTTCGTGGTTGAGAGAGAGAGAGAGAAAAAAAAATAAAAGAAAAAAAACACTCTCATTTGTCCTTAATAAGCCTGTGTGTTTGTTGCATTCACTGTGACCCATGAAACACATGGTACCATGAAGGCACTAAGCACTGTAACAAAAACAACTTCTCAAGGCTCACTCAGTCATCTTCCAGTTATTCAAAATGCATTACCCTTAACAGATCAAACTGCATTCCAGTCAGAGGCACCTCTGCCTGACCCAACCACCACTATAAACATTGGGATACGAGATCAACACTCCAATATGTTTGTACACATCATAACCACAATTCTGAACATCCTGACATGGCGGGTGCTCTGAACATGTCTGCTCTTGGGGGCCAGTGTGGGGGGGTGGGGGGGGCTAGTCGATGGAAGCCCTTGAGCTGTGTGGGGGAAAGTGAGTGAGTATTAATAGGACTGCGTTGCTTGTCACTTTAAACCAGGATTAAAGCCGGCTAAAGCCTTACCAGCGCTTACTCTAAACTTAGCCACTGGGGCCAATAAGCAACAGTGAGCTTAGTGGAGAGGGAGGGTGTGGGGAGTCAGGAGAGAGTTGTACTCTAAGGCTCTCTGAGAAAACACACAAACAAACAGTGAGGGGTTAGACGACCACAGCCCCATGCAGAATAAAAAAAAAAAGTTTAAAGTTGCACTTGACATGCTATGAAAGGGTCTCACGCACACACACACACAAATACAAGTTGCAACCAAAAGTGAGACAGTGAATTCCCTGTTGGTCACGGTGCTGAGGGTAATCCTTAATGATGTGTCACACCATGACCCCTCTTAATTGGTTTTCCTTGCCCTTCAGACAGTCATCACAAGGCTGACCATGTGTGCGACTCTCCCTGCCTGCTTTGTCAGGTACTAAGCCTGTGATGTCACACGTGTAAACATGCGGGGTGAACAAGCCGAGTCCTGATCACAAAGCTGCAATACACCTGAGGAGGTGAAAGCCAAGTGTTTTCAGTGTTTCACACAGAATTGGATTCAATTTGTGGCGGTAGCTGACTTTGACAAGGGGGGGGGGGGGGGGATTAAGGTCGTCTTGGTAGTGTATAGGTCTAATTGATGTGTGGATGCAATTCATAACGTTTTCTACATAGTTAAAATAAAGGTTCGTACTTCTTAGATTAAACTTAGTTTAGTCTCTTCAATGTAGCCTACTATGTTGTGATAAGACCTTAGCAGAGTTCACTTCAATGCAGCAGTTTTGAACAAATTTGCGCAGCATGGTCACGACACTAAGCGGATTTAATAGCAATTTAGCCAGACGTCTTCTATGCAATGCTTCTATGTGGCAACAACAATTCTTCAACAATCGTGAATATTTTGTTAAATGCACATGCAGAGGAGTGGCAGCGGGCTACGAGAGAGAGCGGGGCGGGGCAAGGAAAGGCTGCGTGCGTAAAAAGCGCAGCTCAATGGCAATGCAAGGATTTGACCTTATATTTAATTTAAATTAAATTAAACAAAACATAGAATATTCATCTGTGGCGGCCGATTTTTATTTTGTGGCGCCCCGCCACAGATTAGTCAATGTATGGGAAACACTGGTTTTAGTCACACAAGAACTAGACTAATGTTCACTAATGCTAAAATATTCAACAAGATGAATGCACCAAGCTAAATGCAATGTATGAATGTAATTTTAAAATAGCTGCTACTCTACTCCCATTAAGTTGGTTTCTGATGCTTGCTTACAAACTACTTGCAGCACACCATGTCGTTAAAAGGGTTTGCACTGAGCACTAATGGCTACACTAATGCAATCTTGCAGAAGGGAAACAAAACAACTGCAAGGGTTGTGTACAGATTTTGCCTTCAGCCAAAGGATCCAACTCAATAGCTTTGCAACAGAGATGCACCGATATGGAATTTTAGGGCCGATATTGATAACCGATATTTATTGGTTTGTTGTGGCCGATACCGATACGATAACCGATAATATTACTCCTGAAAAAAAATTGTCAAAAGTGATTTGGGGAAAGCATTATAATAAGCATAATTTTATTGCAATAATTTTACCTACCACCAAATGATGGACAGAACTCATAATAGTCCTCAATAGTACAGCAGTCAACATAACAGTAGCCTAGACCTACAGTATGTGTGGCTCCTTTAAGTGAACCTGACGTCAGTGAATTGCGAGTGAGTGGCTAGAGTATGAATCGTTTTCATTTAGGACTAAACACTCATTAACGGCTCAGCTGGGAATAAGATATAGTATAGCGACCAAATCAGTTTGTGAGGGAAACTTGGGTTTAGTTTCAACTGCGGGTAACTGAATAAAGCTGCAACTCCTCAGACTGTATCTTATGTCCGTCTACTCTGTTGCGCACAACCTGCTGCAGCAGAAATGAAAGGGGTTAGCCCCGAAGGTTTTAATAACTTATTATGATGACCTGTCTGGAACTGAAGCAGGAATGGTTAGCATATTTCTAGGTAATAATACAAAAACCCAAGCTAAAGTAATGCAAATATAATACTAAAACACAACTTCGAACTAGGCCTACTTATGTACTCGTCCCACTAACGAGTTTGTTTATTTGTTTCCCCGACCAGCGCGGTAAAGTGCAAACACATCAGCACAAGACGACTCTACATAGGGCTGAGCTCCGCTCTGGTAAGGTTAAATGGCGGATCATTCACGAGAGGATTTTGAGATGCAGATTCCCAAATGAACGCATATCCACAGATTTTTTAGAGTGGTGAAATACATTCACACCGCTGACATTATATTGAGGAAAAGGTATAGCCAAGCAAGCTCAAGTAGCTAAGTGTAGCCAGAAGGACCTTTCGTAGGCCTAAATTAGGACTTTAAAAAATATCGGCGCAAATTATCGGCCAGAATTCTGTTATCGGACCGATAATAATATTTTCATTTTTTCACTTATCGGCCAATAATATATCGGCCGCCGATATATCGTGCATCCCTACTTTGCAACACTGAATATTCTCTGGATACCATTTTTAAAATGCAGGGGGGGGGGGGAGGCTTCCAAACAGCATTTTTTTGTGGGACAAATATCCGGTAAAAAAAAAATCCCTTCAAAATTAGCCTTGCATTAGCATTATGTTATAATGGAAGATGAACAACAACTACCCAGGAACACCCAGACCCAGCTCATGATTATCATGGTAAAGGCTTGCAGAGGCTTAGTGATGTAATAGGTCTGACTAAACCCTATTCCGTGGCCGCTCACATATGGACTCTGTGGAACAGGCTTCAGTTGAAGAGCCATAACTCACTGTAGCATGAAACATTTGTGATGGCTGAAACCTTCACAAAGGCCCAGTGAGTCATCAGACACCAGACCATATACTTTTTTAGAGGAAGCCATGGCAAGAAGCTAAATTCTGTTGCCACACTTGTTGTCACAGTGTTTGCATGAGCACAGAGCTCCGAGTGCTTTTAGGAATCAAAGCTTTCATTTATATTATCAGACTCTGTCATGCATCACTTGCCAGCCAGGAACTGTAAATGAGCTGCAGTATAAATCCCTTTGTTTGGTCTGCCGTTTGGCTGCACCCGCGGGCTGGCCTGGATGCCGGGTGAGAGGAGGATCACTCCTGAACCGCTTTAAACCCAAAGTACCCATCATCTGGTGTGTACTTTCTTCAGACCCAGAGGAGAGACAAAGCCACAGTGGCGGAGCGACAAGCCAAATCCACCTTCAAGCCTGCCTTAAGCCTGGTTTATGCCTCATCAGAACGGACCTCAACCAAGACATCAGACTAGTCAGTGAGAATGAACTGCCTCTGAGAGTTCAACTGAGTGAAAACCTGAAGAAACAAGGGAGCCAATGATTTGTAATGATAAAAAAAAAGAACTTAACAGAATAAAAAAAAAAAGAAACTCATTTGATATGGGAACATTTTACACATTTACCAATAACATAGGATGAAATATTTGTACCAGTCACAAAATCAGTAGCATTGCTATAAAAACTCTCTCTAAAAACAATCACAGGTAGGGAAATTCATCAGAGCTATTCAATTGCAGTTGGGAACTTGGCCTACTGCAACTGTCTGATTGATAAAAGGTCATTGCAAATGGGAAGACCAGCATGATAATGTTATTTGGTTGTTTACTTTTTTGTAAAAACAATCCCCATTTAGTTCCATGCCATTTGACGTTGAGAGGTCATGCATAGATTTTTAGTGAATCTTCATATGCATTGCAAATCCGCTAATTTGTTGTGGAATAAGTAGAAGATGTACTGAAGATTTTAGTCATGTTCAGTTCATATTGAGTTTTTAGATTAGATTTGAATAGTATTCAACTTAATAAATACACTAAATATACAACGAAATGCAGTTTTACACCCAACCAGTGGTGCAATGAGTAGGCTGAGACATGTCAAACAGTGTGCATCCATGAAATGAGTCACCTAGACCGTTCCATACACAGACAGTAGGTAGCCTACTGAAGTTAGCTGAAAGTCTGTGGCTAAAGCAGCCTTAATTAAAGTGTCGTGATGTGAAGTTTTTTTTTGGAACCGATTAAATAAACACTACTAAGAGAGACTAGTAGTAGGTTACATTGAGCATAAAGTCTGTGATAGCAGGAAGCGAACATTCCTGGTGGATTTCATTGGCAATTGCCACAAACTTCTACCTCTTGCCTAATTTGAGTAGACCCGGTCGACAAAGACTTTCATTTAGGCTGCAGGCAGTCATTTTTAATCAGCTATAATTTACAAGTTTAACTGTCCTTGGTAGGGCTGCACAATTATCGCAATGGTAATCGCAATATGAAACAACGCAATTAATCGCAAAAGCTACAAATTTACAGTTAAATTTGTCACATTTATGACTTTTATATTCATGTCATCCTCCTTGACTGTGCCATTTCTGGTTGGTGGGTGTGCGTGGTGCTTGAGGGGCACAGAAATTCTGATTGGTGAGCTTCAAAGTCCATCAGGGGTGCTGTGCTTCTTGTGCACTGGCTGTGCTCACCAGTCAGGGGTGGCACAAATGAAAGACATTTGGAATGTTGAACTGAATCAGATCATTCACATTAAAAAAATTATATCGCAAATCGCAATGCAATCGCAGTATATGTCAGAAAAATCGCAATTAGATATTTTCCCCAAATCGTGCAGCCCTAGACCTAGACAGTATATACCCTGATCTCTGAATTTCTTTTGTTTAGAAAGGATTGCTTATAAGGATTGAAACCAAATTCAACTGCAGGCTAATATAAACAGCAAAGAAACATTCACTGGGGGAAGCGATCAACCTACATCAAAGATGCTACATTTATGACAGATGGCACCATCAGACACCTTGGCACAGGTTCTGAGGTGCACACAAAAATAAAGGACAGGAGTGGGAAAAGATCACCATGACTGCATAAGGGGATATAAATGCCATCATTATCAAGCCTGTATTTTTTCTCCCGCATCTGGTGGTAAACTGAATCACGGCTCATATGAAGCGGTGTACAAAACATTCAAGGGCAGAACAGTAATCATCCAAGTCAAACTGCATACATGTTAGGGAAGTTGGGGAATGGAGGCGGAGAGAGCGATAGGGGAACTAGGCTATCTGACACACACACACACACCTGTTAGGACAACGCAATGGTTCTAAGTCCGATTTTTATCACAGGCCCTCTTCCCTTCTGTTGAAGGTTTTAAAACAGCTCAAATGATATGGCTGCCAAGGAGCCATGACGACAGGTTGTCACACAGGCTATCTAGGCTAAGTGAATGCATGGAAAATATTTGCTAAACACAATCACGTTAATTTTTCATAGCTATACTTCTCAATCAGTGGGCCGTCAAGTTATTTAAAGAATAAAAAATAAATTAAATAAAAATGAAAGTGGTTACATCGTCTTGGCAATTAAGCCAAAACTGGGAAGTGACAACATGAGAGAACATTATATTGTAACCAACAAGGGCTTACGTTTTTGCAAGCCTCTCCTAAATCAGAACAGATACCTTGCCATTTTCAGGGAGAGGGGTAGAAAGGGTTACTAGCATATCAAACAGCCCCTAGGTGCTTGTGTTACGCAACACACACTTGCCGTGCGGATCAAACATTATTACCTGCTTTCTCTGTTTCTACTTGACTATCTGGCCCAGAGACAGGCAGATTTGCTCTTCCATAGGGCCCATTTACATGTGGAATAATACAAGGGCACCTTTTTTGAAACAGTTATTGTTACCAGTGTATGCTTGCAGGGTGTGAGAGACTGCTTAAGTCCAATAAAAAAGTGGTAAAACAAAGTGCAAGCAAGAGGGTGTAGTCAAATGCATGAGGTAGAACCTGCTGCTTCTTATCACACACCCTGAGGGTGCGTCTGACTGATGCATTAACAGTCTACAACATATAAGCTAGGCTAGGCTAGCACTCAGACAGACTAACAGCCATTAGCCAGTCTCACTAGATGCCTATCTGTCAGATGTTTCACGTCAGGGCATGCGAAAGGGATCCAACATGGTGTTTACTTCGAAACACAGCTCTTAAATTGGATCTACAAGGCATAAAAAAACTACTCTGCATGGTCTTTCACCATATTCTGTACAAACAAGGTCATAGACGAGACCACTTAGCAACAGTTTTGTGCGACATGTACTGAATAGAATGTGACATTTTTTGATACAGATTGCAATGAATTACTTATTGTTTTCTTCTGAGCAAAGATTTTCCCAGTCAGTTATCTGCCTGCTCTTGCATGGCCTAAATTTAAATTTAGCGCAACGCCGAACCCAAAAACACTGCGTAATGAACAGGCCCATTCCTCTAGATTCTTTGCAGAGGGAGGTTCTCGGTGTCCTGCATCCTCTTAAGGTCAGCAACAGGCCTGGGGTGATTTTGTGTCATCCATTTGTCCCTAATACTCAACATCACATTGACATAAATTATGATTAGGTGTTCACCACTTAGAGTCCAGGATCATGGTCTAGAAACAGAAGAGTTTGTCTGGTCAACTTTTCTTGCTCATAAAAAGCATGCATAAGGGCGTTTTCAAATGAAAGTCCAGACTAACAATTATGCTTTTATTGCTTCATATTTGTTTATATTATTTTTGATTTCATCTGTAATTTTGAAGTTGAGTTTTGGATTTGTGCAAATTTGCAAGCACACTATATAACTTATGATATATAAATGTCCTGTTGCTGTCATCTATGAGATTTGCCTCTCCATACTTGACTCAAGAAATCCAGTACTTCATACAACATTTTTCACCTGATGGTGGCTGCACCAAGTTCAAATGATATGTTAATGCACTATATCTGCTAGCTAGGATAACAGTGTCCATGTTTGAATGGTTTAACACCACATTATTATATGTTGATTGAGGATTTAAATATCAGCAATCAGAAATAACTTCAACTTCTTTCATCAGTGCCACCCAGGTCAAAACAGAAAACCACAAGTGAGATGGAGAGGCACATGTACAGATTGAAAGCAAAGATATTTCCACTTCCTCAACGGCAAGGACCACAAACAAACTGGCCAGTGTGGTATAGATTCAAGATAACTCCCAAGATGTTCTGCTTCAGCCAGTCAGTCAAGACAGAAAATACTTGAAGGTGTTGGAGGCATACAGCCACTGCTGGGCCTCATTTCATTTCTTCCCGAACAGACTGGTCATTAAATATCGATCACTTGCTAAAAGTGGTGATATCTTTCCACAAACTGCTTTACTGAAAAAGGACAACTGACAGGGTAGGTGCCAAATTAGCCAATAAAAACTGACAAGTAGCAAAATGGTAGATGATTCTTTCAGCATTCTTGCGCATATTCCTTTAAGAGAGAATGGAATTCAAAGTGTTATTTTATCGCACTAAATCACTAAATAATCCAAGTGGTCAAAAGGATATGGAGGTGACTGGGATATCTAATTTACATCTATGCTATTCAGCAGCAGAGGAGGTATTTATGGATTATACTGAGTAAGGTGCATTTAGATGTGTGAAATTACAATTCTGAAATAGATACAGAATCAGCAAGGATAAGAGTTAGAAATTGAGGTTTCTTGAACTTGACTTGTCGTAGCAGAAATTTCAGGATGGACAGCACAGCTTACCAAGTGCATCATTGCCCTGACAGCCAGAGTCCAATTCTAAAAAAAAAAGTGTGAAACTATGTGCTCCACGCTCCTGGATATTATACACTTGGCAAAAGATTTGTATGGCCATCTACTTCAACCATTATAAAAAGAAATCATTGATTCAAAATACCTAGGAAATGGGACAACATTTAGTATTCTGACTAAGTTCAGATTAATATATTGATAATAACCAGAAAGCCTATGCTTTCACTCATCAAATAACAAGAAATTGGTCCATTTCAGAGTAAACTGAAGAAAACACTTTATTACTGGTCTTCATAGGCTACCGTTTACAGCCTTGCACAGCTGTCCATCAAACTCAAGTTCATAATTAAATTAGCCTATGCAAGTACAATTAATACACAAGATGGTGCAACAGAAATGTGCAACGCAAGTGTCTCTTACCAACAGTTTGCACATTAGATATTTCAGCGTTACACCTGGAAGCTGAAATTCCTATCCTGCACTAATACATACCAGCGTAACAGTGCAGAAAATTTGCCACTTGATTCTAGCCTAACATTAATCGTCATTTGCACAGTTTTGTTGACTGATTGATCGTAAATAGGGATTTTCTGACAAACAAATTACATATTCATTCAGATCTATGTTAACTTGAGGAATGATTTACCTAACACTCTTTATTTAATTGATAGTTTTGGAATCTTCAAAAAGCAACTCATCTATTTATCTATCTAACTAATTAATTCTCCTTACAGAGTTGTGTTTTATATGTTTGTTTTTTTTATATTCTCTTATTCTGTTGTATTCCATTTAAGCTTAGGCCTAGTTTATTACCAATACTGGCATTTGATAAAATGTAGGATATATCTAAACAGTAAGCTTACATTTTAATTTGAATGTCATGTTTGTCACTTTGGAGAAAAGTGTCTGCTAAGAACCACAAACATAACATATTCCAATAGATTTAATATTTTTTGCTATGTGATTATGGCAAAGATATCCTAGAAGGTTTGAGCTTTTTTCAATTCCTGCTCGAAATTAGCTAGTATTGAATATGCTCCATTTTCGAGTTTTTTTTTCTTCTTTTTTTCACACTACCCCCTCATTGATCTCGAAAAAAAACAGGATCCTAGCGCTACATGGGTGGGGCCAATTGGTAAGCGGGAGGAGAAGTATTGGAGTTAGTTAGTTAGTAAAAAGTGATGATGTTTTGTGGGAAGTTTTAACAAACAAAAAAAGTGTTAACAAAAAAGCAATAGGATCTCACACAAAGGGCTGCAAGAACAGAAACCTTTGCAATAATTCCATTACACCATCCTGCAAAATGTCTGATTCAGATTTTTTTTTTTTTTTTTTTTTTAAAGACTCAACACTTTCCTTTTAGACCATATTAATAGTCTGTTCAGATAGTTACATACTCCATGCGTCAAATGTATGGGCATATTCATTGTAAACCCAGAACCTTCATCTTCCTCTACAATATTTGACAAGTTATTCAGTGGCATTTAAGCATTCACGCTTTAGCAGTATCCAGTCATTTATTTGGCCATTTGGGTACTAATACAAGAGGCTTGATTTAAAATTACTAAAAACATCAGCAGAGTTTATTTGAATACTTACAAGGGGCGTTATGGTTCAATGTTAAACAGTGTTGATTGCTTGGGGTTACCTTCTCACTTAGGTCTTGGATTCTGATCTACTGAACTGGACTCCCAGTGTGCATTTTTGATTACCCATCTCACAGTTCGATACAATTGCAGCCTGTGCTATCTGCGTAAATCCATCCATAGTCTGTTTAATGTGGACTTACGAAGAGGGAACCTTTATTGATGACTTTAAATTGTTCAGTCTACACTAAGCGTAGCTATCTAGCCTACAGACACTGGCGAAATGGACGTTCAGAAGGGAAGTAGTTATTAGCTAGCTGTTGTAAGTCAAAATAAGAGGTCTGTTATCCCTACTCCACAACTTAACATCTTGTCACCTGATGCCACACAAGGTGACTTTGCTAACGCTAGGTTAGCTAGACTGCTCCAAAAGTCTTAACATGTCATACTTGACCAATAGTACTAACGTAAGCAAACTAGTTGTATAGTTAATGGGTTTGTAACCAGAAACAAGAGCTAACGACTGTTTGGGAGGCATTACCGTTCCACTCCGAACTACTTAAACTAAGTAGGGATAGCTAGGATAATATCGTATTTAGCACAGATGAGAAATGGGAGCTGCTGACTGTGATCAATTATCGAACAAATTACATTCGAAATGCACCTAGATTGACTATAAATATGCTCCAGTGAACTATATAGACGTTTTACATACGATTGTAGTCATAATGTCATCCCACACTGAATGAGATTCCAAACTAGGGTTTATAGGGACATGCTATGCTAAATAGCTAACCTAAGCTAAATGTATTTAACTGGTGTCCTAACGTTAGCTATCTGACTAGCATCCTCCCAAAGGAAAACTTGTTACGGAGAAAACCCCATTTTTAACGTTAGTATTCTGTTAAAATGTAAAATACACAATCGTTAACAGACAATAACACTCATTCTATGTTTTTGTTTACAACATATTGAAATGCAAAGAAAGAACATTCAAGCGACTCTCACCTTCCAGGAGACGCTGTATTATGGAGTCGATGTTTAATTTGTCCGGCTCCGCCATTTTAATTAATTGTTGAAGATTTTTTTCAGGCAGTCAGGCTTTCCGCTTGGTATAATTTTGCAGATTAATCAAAAGAAGCTAAGGCCCCAACCCGCAGTGGGCGAAAGATACAAAATTAATATTTTCTTGAAAGACTAGTTTGCTGGCTTTATTTCCTTTGTCGTTTGGTTGTTATGCTAGCTGCCTTGCTGTCTGTTCGCAGCTAGCACGCCGATATAGCTTGATGGCTAGCAGAGTTAGCTACCCGTATAATCGATGAATACCCAATAGTATATATCTTCATAAAATACAAAAATATATATATGTTCAAGAAATATTTTCCATCCGACTGATTCCTTCGGTTTTTATGGACCAGGAACCTGTCCACTAAAGTTCCTATCCTTTTCTTCTCTTTCAGGTCTCCCTTCCCCTTTCCCCTTCGGAACTTTAAAAAGGCCGTATTACTCAGAGATAGCTTGAGGGGGGAAGATACATTATGCGTTCTTTAGCTTTTCGGCACAATGATTGGGTTTCACGAGATTTTCAAATCGAGGTAGCAGATTATCATTGGTCCGATTCCACGTCCGTTTCCAGCTGCAGTCCCACCCCAAAGCTGTGTGTAAAGTGACGTAATAGATTTGAAAAGGGATGGGGCGATTCGAGGCGATCACAAATTACTGTTTTGGCCTAAGAAGAGGTCATGCCTTTGTACTCTGTCTGAGAATGTTGATTATATTCATGGTCTCTATTTGGGATAGCCTACATTTGGTCATGTGTGACGTTCTTTTGGGACAGGTGTAAGTTTGCTGGATCCGTGTTGCATTCTCCTAATAGTGCGATCGCCTAATTAGCCTACGCTATAATAATTTATCCAAAGCTGGAAATAGGTAAAGAAAGTTTACAGCAGAAACACATCTTCCCCCATATCAACGTAAATGTTGCTCCCTGGCAGGAAGTGTAGCCTAGCCTACTCCATGTTCATAGAACACCAAACGGCGCCCTCAAGAGTTGAGCTCTATAAATGGCATCCGACCCCATTTAGGCCTTCACCCCACATACCAAACCCAAATCCAAGCTATCCTGAATTTCCTTTGGATATGCCTTTTTTCTTGGTCTATTTGACGTTTGATAAAAGTTCTGAATATATATACATGATATGTTAATGTGTGTGTGTGTGTGTGTGTGTTTGCAGGGGTTAAAGTCATGGGCGGATTATGAACTTTCGGGCCACTGGGCCCAGATGTATTAAGGGCCCCCCACTTATTGTCGTATATGTGGGAGGGGGGGTTTGGGAGTCCTCCCCCAGAACATTTTTTATTTGTTTGATGTGATTTCCTGTATTCTGGTGCATTTTGGGGATGGCCAATACTAAATTCAATCAGATTCATAGCCTACATCCTGATTTGTTGATATTGAGGCAATGATTCCATGCAAAGGCTTGGGCTTCAGGGCCCCCTGACCTCTTGGGCCCCTGGGCCTGGGCCCGGTAGGCCCGTGCAGTAATCCATCCCTGAAAGTGTGTGTGTGTGTGTGGGGGGGGGGGGGGGGGGGGGGGTATATAATAAATATATTATTTCATACCAACGATATAGCGCGATGATATTGTTAAAATAAATGGTGAGTTATTTTTTCGCATGTAGCCTACCGTCAAATTAGGCTACAGCCTGCCTCTCCTTCAGGATCAGTGTTCAACAAATCAAAATATCACCCCCTGGGCTGGCCAGCCCCGCCTTCACTAACACCCGTTATCCTGTCCCTTCCCGACGTTAGGTTCTCATCTTGCCTGATTTAAGTGCACATGTGTTGATTCACGCATGCAGATGAAGTCGCTGCGTTACAGTTGCTGTTCTAGCTAGAGCACGTAGATGTTGGAGGGAAGTTAAAGTCGAAGGTGAAGTAATGTTAAAATTCCACAATTTAAACATGACAACAAATGCAGGGCGGTACCTGATAGATAGATAGATAGATAGATAGATAGATAGATAGATACTTTATTGATCCCCAAGGGGAAATTCAAGGTCTCAGTAGCATACAGACATCACACACAACATGCACAGCTCGGTGGTGTTTTATGCCCCCAACCAGGGCCGGTTCTCCCTATACACGAATCCGACGAGCGTTCTGTGGAGGCTGCCATCTTGTGGCGACGCCATTACTGGTAAATGGTTTTACAATAATTTCAAGCTTTAGTTGGTTTAGATAGCCTACAACTGAACGCAGCCTATGCCAAATGGAAAGTAGCCTAATGTATTGATTTGCTGTGCATACTGGACAATAGATGCACAATGTAAATTAGGCCTACATGAAGTATTAAAATGATTATTTAAAATAGTCTATGTATGAAAAAATATTGAAGGGAATCAGGGGGAGCCAGCTCAGTAGCCTATCCTATGTCTTTGGCAAGTAGCCTCTGACACAGGTGAAGAACAGTCAGCCTCAGCCATTAGGCTAAGCAACCAGACCCTTTAAAAAAAAAAAAAAATACATTAGCTTACTTCAAGTGTCAAACTGCAGATTTCTGAGTATCAAAACTGCAGTTTTGGAGGAAATATTTGCAGTTCTTATGCAGGAAATGTATTCTGGACACAACAAAACGGCATTGTACTGCATATAATACTGTATTTTACTGCAGAAATGTATTTGCAGAAAAGTATTTTGGACATGAAAATACTAGGCTACTGCACTATAGCCTACTAGACAGGTGATATTTTTGAGATATGTGCTTCCTAGAGGCATTTTTTAGTAAAAGTTGGGAACAGGACTTTTCAACATAATTAAGGTGTGCTGAATCCAACTAGCCCTGTTCCCAAGCTGAATTTTGAGTTTATGACCATCTAATTAGCATAAACAAAATGGTTGCCAAAATGGCGATTTTGGGCACTTTCATTGGGCGGATGTCATGTCATACTATGTAAATCAATTCATATTGTTCACAGAAATTGTATTATGCCTATGTTAACTACCTGAAAAAACCTTTGAAAAATGTAATTGTTAAAATGTTATAACTAAGCAGGCACACGGTATTCGACGAATGAGACTTATGTTTTTTGAGGGTCAAGAAAGATGTGTAGTGATGAAATGTAAAGTTTAAAATTGTGGCCTACTGGTTAGGTCTTTGGGCTTGAAACCAAAGGGTTGCCAGTTCGATCCCCGACCAGTAGGAAATATGTAGGTGGTGGAATGGTTGAGCACTAGTCTCCCATGCCCACATCCACGGCTGAAGTGCCCTTGAGCAAGGCACCTAACCCATCACTGCTCCCCGGGCATCACTGTAGCAAGGCAGCTCACTGCTCCAGGTTAATGTGTGCTTCAATGTGTGACCTGTGTGTTCACTAATTCACGGATGGGATACATGCAGAGACAAATTCCTTGTATACCCAAGTATACTTGGCCATAAAACCTGATTTACATTACATTTTACATAGGGCTGTCAAAATAACTGATTAATTTCGATTAATTAATTTGAGAAAAAATAACTGATTAAAAAAAATAAAGCAGATTAATCGATTCTGTATGACCTTTGACCCCGAGCCATTCTAGTCAGTAACCATTAGACTGTAAAATGAAGGAGAGAGAAGAAAATGCCTAGATCATTGATTGGAACATTTACTTTTAAAAAACAGCCTGATGTTGATAAAAAAATAAAGTGCTCTGCAATGTCACCAGAGTTTGTCAACTCTAAAGTCGGACATCAATGCAAAGAAATAGTGTTGATATTCAGGGGAGTGTTAATTTATTTTCATTGTGTCCCCTAGGTTATATCTGTGGCCTGTAATGCCTTGTATGTGAAAAAAAACGTCTTCCCGAAGCACTTTTGAATTGATTTCCTCAGCATATTAGGTCATATCATAGATTATTATGGCCATTATTTGAACTGTGAAAATAATAATAGAAGAGTTTTTTAACTTTAAAGCAATACCAAAGAACTTTTTCTCTGTCGCACCACGCTATTTGTTTATCCAGCAACGGCTTTGCAAATAACAATGTCCATAGACAAGGTAGGCTAGCATACGTTGCATGATTTTATGAAAGTACGATGTATTGCGACATCATGCAAGTCAAATTTGTAGTTTCTTATGTCTCATTCCATCGAACTACAAACCCGCTACCCGATCTGGCAAACTTACATAGTGCGGTTATAGCCGATAGAGGGCCGCGAAGCGAATGCAGAAGTGCCGTTCACCCTGTTACGAGTTGATGAACCACGGAAACAATTTTGGAAACATTATTTTAAGGTACAAAAAACTCTTTGGTGTTACTTTAATGTCACTAATGCTGATTATTTAATGATTCATTTGAATTTAAATATTTAAAATACTTTCACAGCAAAAATTATATATGCGATTAATTTAGATTAATTAATCACAGAGTATGTAATTAATTCGATTAATTTTTTTAATCGATTGACAGCCCTAATTTTACATAATTGAAGCGAATTAGGTTGGTAATGTATGTAGTCTCGGAATTAAGTTACACAGGCCTTTACCCATTTGGTAACACTTTACGGTAAGGGTACATGAAGTAATTCATGATTTATGTATTACTTTATTCATTAATATCTAATTAATCATCAGGAATTTACTGAGTCCATAGTTTGTCATTTGTGATACATGAACACATTACTAAAGTATTAGGTAGGATGGGCACATCATTATGAATTATGATGTATTAACCATGATCATGACTTTATTTTTCTGCCAAAAATGTGGTCATCACTGCTCAAATTCTCATAACTTTAGAGTTCTCTAAACACATGTCATTATTCACTACTTTAGTTGAGGGGCCACAGACATGATGAATGCATGAGCAATTATCCTAAAATTCATGTAATCATGATGATCATGCTTAAGAAATCATAAATTACAATGATATACTCATCACACCTAATGTTTTAGTTGATGTGTTGTTCATACGTGAGGTCATCATGAATGAGAGTATATGAATTCATGTCAATTTCTGATGATTAATAGGATATAAAGGATAAAGGAAGTAATGCATAAATCATGAATTAATTCATGCATGAATTCATGATAATTCATGTACCTTTACCATAAAGTGTTACCCATATTTCTTCATAACCTTTGTGTTAGTAAAATGATTGAATGTCCTGTGAATTAATAGTTAGATTAATAACTTTATAACTAGTGCAAGTTCAAGTTCAAGTTACTTTATTTGTACCCAGAGGTAGATTTTGTTTGCAGTATAGAGTGCTTCAAGAGAATTTGCCAGAACAGGAGCACAGAGGATGCCATCTTTACGCCAATTCACTCTGCCCTGTCCCTCCTTGACAATAGCAACACCTATGTGAGAATTGACTTCAGTTCAGCATTCAACACCATTATCCCCTCCAAACTGATCACCAAACTCAGTGAACTGGACATCAATACCTCCCTCTGAAACTAGATTCTGGACTTCCTAACCAACAGACCGCAGTCTGTTAGATTAGATAACCTCACCCACTCAACCCTCACCCTGAACACCGGCGTGTGCTGAGCCCTCCTTTACTCCCTCTTCACCTACAACTGCATACCTGTACATGGCTCTAACACCATTGTCAAGTTTGCAGACAACACTACGGTGATTGCTCTCCTCAGCAACAATAATGAGACAGCCTGCAGGGAGGAGGTCCAGCACCTAACATCGCGGAGCACGACAACAACCTGGCTCTCAACACCAAGAGGACCAAAGACCTCATTGTGGACTTAAGGAAGTCAAAAGCTAGCACACAAAGCCCCATCCTCATCAACAGGACTGAGGTGGAGCATGTCACCAGTTCATGTTTCTGGGTGTCCACATCTTTGTGGACCTCTCTTGGACCCTCAACACCTCTACCTTGATCAAGAAGGCTCACCAGCATCTCTTCTTCCTGAAGAGACAAAAGAACACAACCTCTCTCCTCAGATCCTGGTGAACTTCTAAACCTCTACCGCTGCACCACTGAGAGCATCCTCACCAACTGTGTCACAGTATGGTGGCAACTGCTCTGCCTCCGACTGGAAAGCACGGAGGATGGGGAAAACTGCTCAACGCATCACTGGTTCCTCACACCCCTCCATCAACCCCCCCCCCCCCCCCCGGTGCCTCCTTGCCTGTACCTGTTGAGGTGTCCATGTCGATGGCAACCTTCACAGGGACAACAAGGAGGCGAACATTTTGCCCCTATCCCACCCATAGTATTCTATTTATACTTATAAATGTACACACTTTATTACACTTAAACATAGCGATATTCTACTGATATTTATACTGTTCATACTGCACATACACTTATATATATTCAGTACTCTGCACAATGACAATGAAGTTGAATCTAAGATAATCTAATCAAATGAAACATGTGACTGCTGGCCATCTTTCCCATCCCATCAAGGATATGATGCTAGCTTGTTAGTTAACGGTTGTTCATGATTAGTTCAAAGGAACTCCAATGATTTTAAACTCCAAACATGTGTCTCCCCACCACGAAGAAGATGTTTACCAATGAAGTCAGGCCACACTCTTTGCCAAAGAGGACCGTAAACATAGGCAAGAGTATAATAAGGTGATAATACGGTTAATTAGCATAATAATACTTTTTTTTGCATTTTTATATTTTTCATAGCCTTTACTTTTTATTTATTGCCCACGGGAGATTTCTGAGATGCACAGATGTGAACAATATTAATTTATTTACATGGTATAATGATGCCCGTCCGAAGAAAGTGCCCAAAATCGCCATTTATGCTAATTAGATGGTCAAAAACTCAAAATTCTGCTTGGGAACAGGACTAGTTGGATTCAGCACATGTTAATTATGATAAAAAGTCCTGTTCCCAACTTTTACTAAGAAATGCCTCTAGACCCATATACAAGGACTTTTTCTTGAAATAGCACTTGTCTATACAGTAGTATAACTGAACTTTACTTCGAAAAAGTGCAGTTATTTTTTGTAATGGGATATGTACAGCAAGCATCAAAAGCAAGCAGCCCAGAACCTAAAATTGGGCATTTATAGCTGTGAAGGTGATTCACACACAATTATTTTTATTTCTCCTAGTCCTTTAAGGGGAAAAACACTATATTTGGTACTTTCCGTAGAAATCCTAAATGAGGTGGGATGATTGTATTGGGAGCACTGAAGTGTCAGATGCGACTGTCAAAAAAATGGTTACAATTTGGCCCTCAGAGTTCAGGTTGGAGGGACCCTTAGCAGGATTTTGCTTAGGGCCCCATGGAGGTCTGAACCGGCACTGCCCCCAACGTCGTCTTCCATGCAGCGCTGCCACCGCTGACTTAAAGCAACACCAAAGAACTTTTCATCTGTCGCACGCACTATTTGTTTATCCAGCACCGGCTTTGCAAATAACAATGTCCACAGACAAGGTAGAATAAGTTGCATGATTTTATGAAAGTACGATGTATTGCGACATCAGATGCAAGTCAAATTTGTAGTTTCTCATGTCTCATTCCATCGAACTACAGTTCGCTACCCGATGCAGCAAACTTACATAGTGCGGTAATAGCCGATAGAGGGCCGCGAAGCGAATGCAGAAAGTGCCGTTCACCCTGTTACGAGTTGATGAACCACTGAAACGATTTTGGAAACATTATTTTAAGGTACAAAAAACTCTTTGGTGTTGCTTTAAAGGCACCTAATCCTAAACCAACCCTAACCCTAACCTTAACCCATGCCTAACCCTAGTGCCCACCAGGAAACACATGCACAGCAGAAAAAGTATAAGTTTATACATATAAAAAACTCCACTGCGAGACAGTAGAAAAAAAATAGTAAAATACTAAATATACTATATAAACTAAATCAAATATCCACATAGTGTGGATGATCAAGCATGAGGGGCTTGCAGTGACAGGGCAGGGACTGGGCCTGTAATTCTGTGTGCATGGTAAGGTGCTAGAGTGAGTGTCATGGTGATGGTGCAAATAAGTAAGTCCAACAGTGCAAGAATAAAGTCCAGCATAAAATAAATATGTACATATAAGAGAATGTATAATGTAGACAAGGTAATATAAAAAACTATATCAGTGAAAGAATAGGTTGAGGTAATAGGGTTACAGCCACTGGTCAAGTATTAAGTATAAGGTATTAAGCATTAAGTACACCCACAATCTAGGCTGTGGGAGGGAGGGAGGGGTTGTGCATATGCTAATGTGCTAATATAGTATGTAAACAGTGTAGCAGTAAAACAGTAGGCTAGTGGACAGTCAGTACACAAACATGGAAAGGGTGTTGAGGCAGACAGAAGTCTCCAGCTGATCAAGCTCTTCTGCTTTGTAATAGTGCCGTGGAGTGGATGACATTCATTGTCCAAGATGTTGATTAATTTGTTCAGGGTCCTTTTATCTGATATTGAAGTGCACTCCAGTTCGGCTCCCATGACAGAGCCAGCTTTCCTTACCAGCCTGTAGTCGCCCAGCATCCTTCTTCTTTGTGCTTCCTCCCCAGCATACCACAGCATAGAAGAGGATGCTAGCAACAACAGTCTGGTAAAACATCCTGAGGAGCTTACTGCAGACATTGAAGGACCGCAGCCTCCTCAGGAAGTACAGCCTGCTCTGCCCTTTCTTGTAAAGTGCTTTAGTATTTGCTGACCAGTCCAGTTTATTGTCCAGTTGTAAGCCCAGATACTTGTAGGTGTTGTCCACCTCCACATTGACCCCATCAATGGACACTAGCAGAACGGGCTTAGACCAGCGGGCTTATATGGCTCTGTTCATCTGCTGGTCAATGACGAACATCAGGTTAACTGCAAGGCCTGAAATAGCCTGAAATGTACACTATTTTTGACCATTTTTGAACTGTTTAACTCTGTTTAACTGTAGTTGTGAACTTATTGCTGTAGGCTATCATCATAACTAGGCTATTCCACCTGTGTGTGCAAAACAGTTTTTGCTACGTAAATATTCCCATCCATGGATAAAAAAATAAGCATATCTAACCTCTGAATTTCTTTTCAAAGTGCACCAGATTGATGCATTTACATGTTAAAACACAATTTTCTTACAGGGAGCATGCCCCTGAACTCCCCTAGGGAGGCTTGTGCCCCAGTGCAGTTCTAGGTCTAGTGACACCCCTGGTACAAATCAATATGGGGGCTATTTTGACTGACAGACAGAGATGACCAAGAAGCTAGCAATTCTTGAACAAAAAAGTATTGCTATCCCACGATACACAATATGTTGTCCAACGGTGAGTCATTTTTTCCCATTGCACCAACACTGGATTTCAGGGTTCCTGCACCTGCCAAATCCCACTTTAACCACTGTGTGTGTGTGTGTGTATCCCCCCCCCCCCCCCCCCACACACACACACACTATAACAAGTTGGATAGTCCCTCTCCTCTTTAGCCCAGAGGAGTCCATGATTTCCAAAAATAATGAAAATGTTTTATTGGTCTAACCACATCACTGTTTTACACTTTAATTCAGTCCATCTTATGAGCTCAGGCCCAGATAAGACAGCGGCATTTCTGTATCATGTCTAAATACAATTTCTTCTTTGCATGGTATGTTTACACAAACATTTGTGAATGGATCAAACTGTGTTCCTAGACAATGGTTATGGGAAGTTTTCCTAAGCCCATACAATGTTTTTCTTTACAGAAATATGTCTGGTTTTAAAGGCGCTCTAAGTGATGCTGGGTAACGTCACTTCTGTTGACGTTTAAACAAAACAGAAAGATAGCTCGTTACTTCCTCCCCCTCCCTCCCGTGCAATTGAAACTCTCCCAAACGTGCATCTCGTCAGTGATTTGCTTTGTTTGTTATGTTTTTATGGGCAAGGTTTGCCCAAGTTGTTTTGTGGCTGTTTTTGGAGCCTGGGTTGTCCACAGAGGTCGCTTTTTTTTTTACAGTGTATTCAGGACACAGGCATCTAGCGGATGGTGAGGTGATGTTTGCTGTAAGTGACAAAAATGTTTTAGCCTAAAAAAACGTATGACATCGCCCAGAGCACCTTTAATGCAGTGCCATCTGAGGTCCAAAAGACATTTGATGTCTGTGTCCTTTTTTAAACTAAATATGGGTTAACAAGATTTACAGATGATCACATTCTGTTTTTATTTGCATTTTACACAACATTCCAACTTTTTCGGAATTGGGGTTGTATGAAAACAACATTGAATCATAATCTTAATTGAACAATTTAATCAATTAATTGAATCATTGAATCTTAATAACTTGGCAACCTCTGTGGTTCTACGTCATGGCCTGTTGCTTTTCTCACACACTACTCATATCTTGATACCCATGACTTTGCCTGAACATGCCTCTCTCCTCATTTGCCGAAACTGTACAGGGGGGGGGGGGGGGGGGGTTGATACGGAATGTGGATGCTGGGATGTGTAGGAGTGGAGGACCTGAGGCCATGACTAATAGCATCTCATATGAGCCATAAATGATGGGGGAACTGTGGGAAACAAATGTAAATGTCCTGGAACAAACTGCTATCTTCTAAAACTAGTCACAATTCATGTAACAAAATCTGTGGAATAGGTCCCTTACATTTTGTTATGTATCTCCCAAACTTCCATCTGATAGACACATTATGAGGGATTTCCATCTGACAGACATATTATGGGCCTACATTTTCAATACATTTTTGTTACTGAAATGTATTGCCACCACTGGATGCAGCATGAGACGTTCCAGAGAGTGTAAAAGACACCATTATGATTAAAGAAAGTTCAAATATAACCTGGAAAATCCAAGTTTTTGATATCCACAAAGAAGGCGTAAGAGAGGAATGGGACAGGTTTGGTCTTGCCCGGTGACCACATATTTCTCTCCACTCTTCGTCTCTCCACTCTTCGTCTCTGTGAGACCACACCCAGTATCTAGCTTCCTTTAAAACAACCGCCTTGCACACAACATCTTCAGAACTGATCAAGTCTTAAATAGTTCAGATAACTTCGGAATCAAAACAAGAAAAGAGCGGCAGTTATTAGAGGTAACAAATCATTTTAAGTTTCTTTCTTTCTTTCTTTCTTTCTTTTCTTTTCTGTTTTCTGTAACTGAAAACACGCTGAGAAAGTAATACCATTCTCGACAAATGTGTGATAAATTGTACAATATGCTATATACAACTTCTCCTGCGATAACAATTTCTGAAAACTAGTCACGTCATATGCAATTAGACACCTGCAATCAAAGGCAATAATAGTAATTTTGTCAAGGACACAAAGCAGAGTTTGCATATTGCTTTGATCGCTTTTAGTTTTGACATATTTAACTTTGTTTACCTTTGGAGAAATAGTGATTCCATCACGGAAAAGTATTATTCACAGTTTTAATTTAGTCACATCTCAAGTTCACTGCATTGATATTCATGTAAGGTTGGAGTGTTCACAAATCTCAGACAGTTTTAAAAGACTGGCATACAAATTAATAATTGCTTTCAAAATCACAGATGGACCAGAATCCTTGAGAGTATTAGTCATACAGAAAACTATCAAGCAGCTCGCCATTGTCTAAAAACAGCAACAATCGCTGTTAGTCATTGGACCAAATGACTGTGCCCACTCACCTCCTGCCTCCAAATCTCTCTGGCCTAATGCATGGAGTGCACTTACCACTCCATGAAAGCAAATGAGGACTTGAATGTACATTTGTGTTGAGAGGGTCAGTATCCCACCTGGCTGTTGAATGAATGAATCATGCAGAAGTTACAGGAGCGCAGGAAATTGTCAGAGTTTTTGTGACTTTTCTGAATGATTCAGGGTACTTAACCAAGTGGGCACCTAAAATGTACATGGATTCTGTCTATTAATGTGGGATCTAGTTGTTCCATGTCTCTGCCATTGCTTGAGTTTTTTTAGATGAAATTGGATTACAAGGGAGGTTCTGAGAGGGGCTCAGGGCCTAGAGATCACAGTGGCTTCTCGCATAAAATAGGTTTAGTTGTGTTGATCCTGAGTAGTAGACTTCTGGGAGTGGCTATCATTGAGCAAAAACAGCAGATGATGGAGCAACTGGGCCTGTCCTGACATGAGGGAGACATAAGCTTTGGTTTGGGGGGACTTTATGTGTAAGAGTGGCTCCTGGCTACTGATTCATGTACAGGCCTGTCACGGGCAAATTGTATGCCGTTGCATCCTCGCAACATTCATGAATGTGCCTTTGCATATCGGCCTTTCTTGGAAAATGTGTACAATGTGTACTGTAGATTTTGAAATCTCTCAGAATGGTTTGTTTAAGTGTGCAATGTGAAAAATAAATTCAAGATTTGTTGCATTTAAAGGAAAGTAATTCTATGTATATTGTTTCTATGTTGGCATGACTTGAAGGTTGACATCAGTTTCTTATGTAAACTTTGTCGTAAACCTTTCTTGCGCTCTCTCTCTCTCTCTCTCTCTCTTAGCATGGGTTCCTCTGGTGTACAGATTGTGTGTGTGGCCTTGAGTATCCTGGGCCTCATTGGTGGGATTGTTACCTGCATTGTACCGAAATGGAAGGTGTCATCCTTTGTGGGAAGCAACATTGTGACTGCCCAGGTAGAGTACCTAAGAAATTATATTATTTTTCCTGCAACTAATCATTATTTTGATAGTTTACTGATCAATCAATTATTTTATTGAACAATTTGTCCAAGTAGAAGAATATGTCCTCAATTGCCTACATTAGTCCACACGCCAAATATATTTAGTTTACTGTTACAGAGGAGTAAGTCAAGGAGAAAATATTGAAGTTTAAGGCAGTGGAATCTGAAAATTTTGAGGTTATTTCTTTAAATTACACAAACCTATTAACAATTGCCAAAATAGTTGACGATTAATTTAATAGACGACAACTAATCGATTAATAGTTGCTGCTCTAATATTATTAGTTGCTGATTGTGACAAATGAAAGTACACTATGAAACAACACTGATTCCAACCTATACAAAATAAAATGCAGGCCTCTTCATCTGTCAATCTGCACAACAACAATGTGCACACTGCTAACAAATTGTAATTTACATGCTTAAAATTTCCTCCCAACAGTCTACGAATGAGGGCATCTGGATGACATGTGTGTCGCAGAGCACAGGCCAGCAGCAGTGCAAGCAGTATGACTCCATGCTCATCCTGAGCGGTGACCTGCAGGCTGCACGCGCCATGACCATCATCAGCGGCCTGGTCCTCTTCCTGGCCCTGCTCATCCTCTTGGCCGGCTCCGACTTTACCACCTGTGTACAGAACACGGACGCTAAGCCTAAGATGTGCCTGGTAGCGGGGATCATGATTTTGGTCAGCGGCTTCCTCCTGATCATCCCTGTCAGCTGGTCGGCCCACAACACCATCACCGAGTTCAACAATCCCTTGGTCAACGCGCAGCAGAAGAGGGAGCTGGGTGCCTGTATCTTTGTGGGATGGGCCGGAAGCGTTCTGCTGCTGCTGGCCGGGGGCCTCCTCTGCTGCTTCAGCCGCCCGTCCGGAGGCTCCAGCTCCGGGGGCACCGCCAAGTACCGCAGTAATGGTGCCTCTGGTGTCTCTGCACCCAACTATGTCTAGAGTCTCCGCCTATGAGTGTCAATCAGCTGAGGGAGTGAAGTTATGTTTAGTGTTTTGTGTGTGAATGTTTTATTTCTGCGTTTGATGTCAAGGGAGGTTCTCGTCTAGGGAAATCAGATCAGTGAATGAGGAAGTAGAGCAGATACTTTCAAGGACAGAGGAGGTCAAAAAATATACATTCATTTCTGAGCACATAAGCAAAATCAGGGGCGTTTACATACTCAAAGCTATGAATTGCTAAACCAGAATTATCTCAAGAGGTCCATCATATTCATAATTATATTATATTCATGTTCTGAATGGAGATTGGGGATACAGATGGGAAGAACTGCTTTTCAAAGCTAATGTGAAAGGCTGTTTTTTTTCTGTATTAGTGTACAGTCATCACAACTAGTGCTGAAAACAGACTCCATTTGTGGACAACCTATATCAACACATATCCCGACAAATAATGTTAATAGGAAATATGAATTGTATGAATGCATGTCTCTCTGCAGGGTGGTGGGTGTTACTAATCTGTATTGTATTGTATCAATAGCTAGATGAAATTGGACAAAATGGGGCAATGGTATATGCAAGCTGAGGTCGAGTATCATACTAGCTCAGGTATCTGCCTCAGGTATTTTTTCCTCAGTAGTCAAAAACATTTCAAGTTTAATACATCCATCCATTGATGAAAGTAATTTACAGTTACCTGCTACCAATGTCCATTTAATTTGGCAGCTATTCAGTAATCTGATCTGACGTGTGCCCATTAATGTTCAAAAATGTGTTGTGTTGTAAAATAGTAAATACCAGTATAAAACCATTGATAGAATCATAGCAAAACAGTATTAGTGGTAGTCCATGAGCTGTACCATTTTTTTTTACTTTGATGTTAGGTTGTAGTTTAGTTAAATCAATGCTTGTAAAAACAATTTTGACCATGAAAGAACTCAATGTAAAATTAGGCAAATACAACAATTTTAATTAAAAATGTCTCTAAACAAACTATCTCTCATGTTTTGTTTGCAAACATACGCATGTATTGGAAACAATGAATTCAATCTGACAAAAAGTCCAAAATAGTTACAAAATGTATTCTGATGTAACGCATATATTAGAAAAAAAGGAAGACTCTTCAGAACATCTCCACTATCGCATTTATAGGGAGCAATTCCATTTTGTCCTACATATCACACTGCATTTACATCTTTACTTTTCATTTTTAACCTTCACTTAATCCAGTGGTTCTCAAAGTGTGGGGAAGGCCCCACCAGTGGGGAATATAGACATGACAGGTGGGGCGCGATGAACAGGAGGAAATTTGTTTTTTGTGCCTATCTTTAATAATGCCTTTCTTTTTTGAGGAGGAATATCATATATTCAAAACAAAATAGCCAAACACAAACATAGGAGGCATAAACAGGCTTATTGATTAAAATAACATTTGATCCAGTGGACCAAAACGGGAAATGTTACATGGAGCCAAAATGCGAAAATAATATTTTAACATTCTTATTTTGCCGGGGTGATGGGGTCAGGTGGGGCGTGAAAATTCCCCACCTCCAAAGTGGGGGAGTGATGCAAAAAGTTTGAGAACCACTGACATATAACAAAATATTTCTTCCTATTCCCTTCCTTGGGCCTCTCCCATATGCCCCAGTTATATGCCCATTCTTCCTCCTTCACTTTAGTTTTTACTCTCCAACTCGCTCACTCTTTTGGTGAGCTCTTCGATCGTGGCCTTCAGCTCTTTCACCTCAGCCTGCAGGGCCTGAACTCCCTATAAGAGAGAAGTGAGAGAGAGAGAGAGAGAGATCAATGTCACATGAAGCCATGAACCAATAGAGTTTATTGACTCTCTGAATTTCCGATGGTCACCAAAGAAACACAGACCTTCAGTACAAGGCAGAATTATGAATTACACCGGAGTGTTCTTACCGAGTCACTTCCAGAATTGGAGGAGGTGGAAACTGTGGTTGCCATCAGGCTCTTGATCACTTTGAACTCCTTGGGCTTGCTGGCCACATACCCATCCTTCAAGGAAATCAAGATTGGCTGGCCATCCTTGCCATTAAACCAATCATCGGCTTCCACAGAGGGTTCTGGACCAATGGTGTCGGGAAACAGATCCTCTTGGAACAAATCCGACTGAGTAGGAAGAAAAATGTGTTTGTGAAACAAGAAACACGAGGGAGGGGAAAGCAAATTGAATTCTTATGAATTCTTCATAATGAGCCAGGTGACAAACCGAATAACAGCACTATGGCTGCAAAAAGACATAATTTACTGTGTGGTTCAAAATGTCACTTTAGCAGATGTACCTTGCGGGGAACAGTCATAACGATGGGTTCACATTTCCGCTCATGAAGCTTATAGAATCTGAAAAAAAGGATAGAGAGGATAGACAGATAGAGAATATAAAATATTTAGCATAATACAAACTTAAACGTGAGTTTTGGAATATAATGAAATAAAACCATGTGTCTGTATCTTTACCTGGCAATCTCGCATTTGTTGACCTCCAGACCTCTTTTGGGCATGTAGCCCATGCCCTTCTGGCTCTCTTTGCTGCTGTACATGGAGAGGTAGTGGACATAGGGAGCCTCGTCAGTCACCTCAAAGTAGCGGATGCTACTGTCTCCCTGCAAACCCAGACCCCAACCAAACCCAGAAGATCCAATTATCAACAATGGCAAAAGAATAAGTGAGCAATATATGCCACTATGTAGTGTATGCTAGTTTAATATACATCGCAGGGATGCAAAATGAAACTAGTGCAGGTCACAAGCACAGAGAGGAGGAAGGGCCGTGTGTGCTGCAGCAAAGCTGTTGGGTAGCTGTAATCTGTAGATCAGATATGCTTACAAACACGCTTGGAAACATCCTTTTCTCTCATCTAATGCATGGGATTAGTCAATGGCCTGCTTAGCATTTGGACTGGGCTGTTTAAGTGATTGTGTGTGTGTGTGTGTGTGTGTGTGTGTGTGTGTGTGTGTGTGTGTGTAGAACATGCGTAACAGTTGGACTCCTGACCTTTCCACACAGATACACAACGCCGGTGTCAGGGTCAAAGAAAGGCAGAAGCACTCCACTGCTTGTGTCCAGCTCCTGAAGGGTGAGGGCTTCCGAGAAATTACTCTGAAAATAAAACACCCATCGCCAGGGTTACTGTATCATGTGCGTAAGTACACACACACAAATACACACTAGACTCATATAGGGTCTTTTAGGGCCTTATAAGGTACTCACCGGGTCCCACAGAGCCACTTGTCGTTCGCTCATTCGGCTGAAACCAGTGGTCAAGATCTTCCCATCGTTTACATATATGGCCCTGACAGGTCTGGAGCCCTCATGCGGCTTATCCTTCTCCTGAGGGAGCAAGGGACATGCATTTAAAACAACTGGCATGCCTGATCGGATGCATGTCATATTTGACTATATGATGACTTTGACTATCATGTTCTTTTAGGCATTGTTTACACTAAACAGCTATCTCGTTCTTTAGCCAAAACAACACGTACACCAAACTGTGTGCATGTGCTGTTTTGTATGCAATATAAAACATACTGCATGTCATTCACTGGAACATCACTAGATAGTGGGAGCAGCAGAGGACTAGAATTAGGGAATGAGAGACAGGATGGAGAGAGGAAGAGAGCAGAGTTGAGGTGCCCATACAGAGATGACGGTGGCCTTGCGGGGGTCAAGCACACGGATCATCTTGTCCTTGCAGGAGGTGAGGATCTGTGTGCCGTCCCTGTTCCAGCAGGCGCTGTAGATGACGTCCGTGTGCTGGGTGTCCATCCGCACAACCGCCTCTCCGCGGGCCACATTCCACAGGATCACCACATTATCACAGCCTGGACATAGTGGAACAGAGGTGGAGCAGAGATGGTCAGCAGCAAATTCAAGTTCAGGCACATTATATTTAGGGGCCAGACCTTTTAGTGACTTACAGACAGCACGTACAACTTTGAATTCAATTCTGTATCAAACTGGGAGCCCATGCAAAGGTCATGGGTAAAGATAAAGCAGCCAAGAAAGGCAGGATATAGAATGAGGTATAGAGTATTCATGTTGCAGTCGATATGAGAGAGTTGCTCACTAGATGGTGCCATATTCCCAACATTTGGGAAGTGACCAATATTTACTGTGGCACTGTGTCCACGTGGGTACCATAGAGTGTAGAAATGTACAGTATGTATATATGATTCTACGTGTGTCTGCATGCATGACTGTGTACATGCATGAGTCTGTGTGTGTGTTTGTGGGCGGGGTGGCAGGATGCTCACTAAAAGTCGCTCTGGAAAAGAGTGTCAGATAGATAGAAATAATGTAAACAATGTGTTTGCGTGTGTGTGTGTGTGTGTGTGTGTGTGTGTGTGTGTGTGTTACCTGCACTCATCAGCACATTGTGGGCGGTGGGGTGCCAGCTGAGGATGCCCACACGCTTGGAGTGGCCCTCGAGTTTCACCAGCGGTGTGGTCATGGATGAGACCAGGCCGCTGTCGGGAATCTCCCAGATCTGCGACACACAAACTCTGCAGTCTTAATGCATGTCTACAATACACAACTGCAGCAGCACCACTCGCTGGAGACCACATATGTCACAGACAGCCCTCAGATCAGATATGTCGCAAACAACCCTCATGTGAGTGCACAGGAAGTGAACCGAAAGCTTCATTTGGAGAGTGCAAGTGGTCAGTGTATTAAGACATAGAACATAGAGTTGCTCAGAAACAGATGTATTTGTCTACAACATGCTTTGTTCCGCAGATTTTGACCACAACAAAAAAATGTGAGATAATAATTACAAAAGTAAACCTATAGCTGTTTCTTTAACCGGAACAGAAATTACTTGGCTGTCAGAACAGTGATTTCTAAGTATTGAATGAAACTGTATGATTTTTTTGTCAGCTTGGACTCAAGCATATTAAAACATGGTGGTATACCCATGGATACAACATGAATGATCACGTAATCAAACTGGTGAGAATGAGAACAGGGTGAACTATAAAAGCAATAACTTCTCCCATGCTTCTCCCTGCCTGGGAAAATTGAGTAAAAGGTCATGACCTCTCACCATAACACTACAGTCTTCTGAGCCACTAGCAATGATGTTGTCGTTGTGCGGACACCATTCAATATCCAGGACTGGTCCAGTGTGGCCACAAACATTGGGATAGGACATGTCAATGCGGCCAGTCTGGAAAAGAGGAAAGAGAAGGACATGAAGACTGGCTGAAAGAGGAAGGACAAGGGTTGGGTTATTTGCATTAGTTACAACAGGCCACCAGATCCTTCACTAAATGTCTAAATACATGTCTTAAACATATGCCAATACATGGTCTTAAAATGTGCCATGTACTATCATGCTATGCTCAGAATAATCTCTTGCAGGGTAAGATTATTTTATATGCATTACTATATAGCAATCTAGCAATACATGACTTTTCAAACATATAAAAGAATACACTCAATATTTTACAGTGAGCAGAAATTTGGTCATAGGTCAACTCAAAGATGGATAGTCGGAAAGAAGGAAGGAGGGATTCTGCAGGGTTAGATGAGAGGAACTGAGTCAGCTGATGTCAATTTTGTAGCTATGCCTCCAATTACCCTTAATGGCCGCTAACTCTGTTAGTGTAGAGAAAACTGTAAGGCAGGGGGGCAGGGATCCCACTAAAAACTCTAAATGCAGAAAGTCCCCATGCCCCTCTGTCCGGATCCATCTGCCCTGTCTGGCCAATTCTACACACTCACTAAAAAGGAATATGAAACAGTAGAGTAGTAATAAAGGCAGCATTACAATGGCGTCTGATACTTCCTTGTCAATACAAGCAATTTAATGTGAGATTTATTTACAAATGAATCTAATGTGTTGACTTTCATATGTTTGAGGAAGCATGCAGATTCCTCTAAGCTGCCTGTGAAAACAGTGATATTTCGCATGAGACATTTATATGTACCGGTAAACATATCATGCATCTGTGTTTTATTATCACAACAAAGACAACTCTTAAAACCAAGCAAAACATCAGTGCTCTCATATGAGTCACACTCCACTGTTCAGTGGGAATCAATGTGCCATTGACTGCTCTGCCCTCAAACAACACAGACAGGCAGAGTTTGTGTAACCTCTGAAGGGCGAAAGGGTGCATTTTGACACTTGCAGTCATTCTTGTAAAGAGGTCATAACATGGTTTTTGTAAATTCATAATTAGTAAATCTGTTCTTTTGACTACATTCAACAGACAGGATTGAGAATTCCCGTGCCTAATCTACTGTGCAAATCTTTACATGACACATTAAGCATGTGCAGTGACTGTCAAAGTAACACTTTGCTTTAACTCATTCAGTATCCATGAAGCAATATAAAAATCATAGTGACTGACACTCATACAGTGTTATGATGCTGTAGTATAAGCTAGACTCAAATTATGTTTATATATATTATATATCATATTATTATATTTTCTATTATATTTATGACCGCCGCGCAGCGAAGCGGCGGTCATATAGGTTTAGTCAGATTTATTTATTTATTTATTTATTTATTTTTTTCGCATGCCCAAATTTCCGTCAATGAGTCCCGGGACACTGAAAGACCGGGGTACACGAAACTTGGTGGGCATGTAACCCCACATGGATAGCATGGAACCATCGTTTTTCGTTTTGATCTGTAGCCACCCCGCTGGACTGGACCCCCCGAAAGGAGGGTAGGGCAGACACAGTTTTCTGTGAATATCTCGAGAACCGTAGGGTTTAGGAGGACCATGTTTTTTTTGTATGTTGATCTCAAGGGGCCATGTCATCCCATTCCATAACCACTCATTTCATGTATAGCGCCACCTAGTTAAACACAAAAAAGTAAAAATGAGGTGTTGTAATTGAAGGTATCTATGACCTAACATAGTCAAAACTGCACGAAATTGGAAGTGTATGATCATTATGACACCCTCTGTATGCACGCCAAATTTTGTGGAATTCCATTCATGGGGGGCCACACAATAAATTAATTTATGTTACTATACACCAACTGGCCTGTAGGTGGCCGGAGACAGTTTTCTGTGAATATCTCGAGAACCGTAGGGCCTAGGAGGTCCACCTTTTTTATGTATGTTGGTCTTAACGGGGCATGTCAACCCATCCCATTACCACTTATTTCATGTATAGCGCCACAAAGTTTTGTGTACTTTCGTTCATGGGGGGCCTTACAATAAAATAATTTATGTGTAAATTTAGTGACGTACACCAACAATGATTCCCGGGACACTGAAAGACCGGGGTACACAAAACTTGGTGGGCATGTACCCCCACATGGATAGCATGGAACCGTCATTTTTCGTTTTGATCTGTAGCCCCCCCGCTGGACTGGACCCCCGAAAGGAGGGTAGGGCAGACACAGTTCTCTGTGAATATCTTGAGAACCGTAGGGACTAGGATGACCATTTTTTTCCGTATGTTTGCCTCCAGGGGTCATGTTAACCCATTTCATGTACACACATGTGCACAAACAGATACACACACACACACATACATTCACAGTAATCATACGTATGACACATACTCACACAGTAGACATATGTACGCTTGCACAGGCACATACGCAGGCACCCACACAAGCGCACGCACACGCACGCACGCACACGCACACACACACACACACACACACACAACATAAACATGAACATGCACACATGCACACAATTCAAGAATTTCTCAGAATTATGAACAGGCAAGATGGAGGTGGGGTTGTATAAAATGAATTTTACATGTGAAATCTATGAACTAATCATGTTTTGGTACTTGTTGTCTAGCAGATATCAGTGAGAATTGAGTACGTGTGGATAATGCAATTTAGTGAGACAGTTAGAATCATATAGGCCTTTCAGCGTGATTTATTTTTGTGGAAAAAATGTGCTGGACTGGGCGGCGGTCATATTTTGTACCGCTCTGCGGTACATCTAGTATTATAAAAGATTGAGTGAAGTCACAAATTGCTCCATTAAGAGCATTTGGTGACTAAACAGCATTTAATGTAAGGAAAGGGTGTCATCAATGCCCCTTATCAAAAGGTAAAAGAATCTTTATTACACATCCTGATACTTCAATCTGTTAGTGCTTGTAACATCATAACACTTTGATTAGTAATGATTTCATCAATCAATCATTAAGTATGCGGTATTATGAATATTTACTAACCCCTTATTAATATGTCTATAATGTTTTATGCATACAGGGTTTAAGTAAATGTATCTGTTATTTAAATTATATTACTGCTTAAGTTAACATTACTGATAAGCTTGAGGTATTTCAAATTGCAGTTTTTGACTTCAGAACATGCAGCTGTCATTCTTTTTGTCATTTTTTGTGTGTGTGTGTCTTTCTTTCGATCAGTCCCTTGCCACATCCTGTGTAGACGAACTGACAGAGAAGCACTCCAAATATGGCAAAGAAACACGATGTGACAAGAGATCAGGGCAAGAGGTAGAGTGACGTTGCTCTAACGAAACAACGAATGGGGAACTTCCTTCTTCGCCTGGACATGTAATGATATCTTTTGAAATTTGAATTTGTGACAAACAGCAAACCACATCAGCACTTGATTGAAACTGTCTAATAAGATGCTGGGGTTGATGCTGCTTTTCTTATCTCGTTAATCATCAATAGCATGGCATCCATTGGATGAGTCTTGACTCCCCATTGTTTGTAAGCTTGTAAGAAGAAAGCAGGCAGGCAAGGAAGAGTAAAGTTATGAAGCAAGACCTACTGTCTTGCAACAGACAGTTACATAATTCCTTTGCGCATTCAGATTCTTCAGCACTAATACCTGTGGACCTATTATCTGACTATGATGAAAGCATACTGTCATACATGAGACAATCCTTTCTTTCCTCCAGACTCAAATAAATACAGGTGTCTGTATCTTGTTCTTACGATCTTTTCCATTTTGTCCCTGGACGTCAAATGCATCAGCCTCAAAGAACAACCAGTTGACATTGCTCTATTCAACGTGGAGATGCTTGACTCTTAACTCTTAACAGACAAACACACACACACACATACACACACACACAAATCAAATACACAAACACACACACACACACACACACACACACACACACACACACACACACACACACATACACACAGTTGCATTAATGATAGGCCAACCTTGGTCAGCGGAAGAACAATGAATGCTCCTCCACCACTGGCATCCACTATCATGGCCACAAACTTGGGGTTGACGGTGCAGAAGTTGCTGTCCCAGGTCATCTGGGAGATCCTGATGTCATCATAGCACTGGTCTGCCTTCAACGCCTTGCCGAAGACGTGGCGGAACTTGCTGGCCCTGACCACCCTTTGGGACATGATGACCTGGAGTGAATGAAAGATTGGTTGGCATTTGAAGTGGGAGACAGTCACTGTGGACACTCACTGTGAATGTATTAGAGGAAGTTTGCAAGGTGTATTTGGAATGAAACTGCTGAGCGATGTGTGCAATGGAGTGGTGTTTTCCAGACCTTGAATAAAACGTGCCTTAGTCAGCCAACATGTGAAGTGCAACAGGTTGTGCATATGGTGCTGTAAAGGTGAGTGGGTACTTTACTTTGATACCTCGGGTAAGTATTTATAGGTGTATGGCTGTGGCCATTTCTCCCTCTCTCTCTGATCATGCACACATGGAACTTAATAGTGAATAGCATGGTAAATTATTTCTTTGAATGTAGCACTGTGGATAAACATAAATGAAACCCAGAATGTTTGTATGCATATAGTCCCCCGAAGACAGGAGCTCTAGATAAATTGAGCAAAAGAGACTGTTCATGAATTGGGGAAGGAAACACTACACTTAACAAAAGAGAGGGAAGGTACTAGCTTGGTGGGTAACTTCCTCTCGTCTGGGGCCTCTTTTGAGGCATTGAAGGGTTTTCCTCACAGAATGAACATAATGGTGCATAAACACATCTCAACAACACACAAACAGGTGCATGCACAACACATAAGAAAATTGAATGTAATTTGAAAAGAACATTTAGAAGAATCTCCTAATTAGAATAATCAGCTATGCTTAAAGCACAGAAAGAATAGAAACTTGCATTTCCTTGTCTAGTAAAATAGCCTAAAGACTAATGGCCTGAACAGTTCAGAGGAGACATTGACCTGATGAGACACTAAGGTGACAGTTAGACCACATCCTTCAGTGAGCTCTACTTGCCCACACATCTCGCTGCCACGGTGAAATCGGCCATTTCTGCAAACAATTGAAACATTCTGATATATTCTTCCAAATTCAAAATACAATTAATAAAATGGGTTCATGTCATATAATCGATATCTCACCAATCACAAAACAACCTATGTTTTTGTTTAAACAATTTTGAAGTGACACAAAGGTTGACATTAAGGTTGGGCCACTTCCTATGCAAACTTGCACAGGCGTCCCCTCTTACAGTTCAGACATCATCGATGGGTAAGAATACTAATCGTCCAGACCATGACTGTTGCAGCTTTGACCAATCTCAACAGTTTGGCGCCATGCACTAATTCATTTAGCCTAATTGGAAAGGCCAGAGAATGTTCCCACACATGAGCACAAGCAACAGGAAGAGAGAGAGAGAGAGAGAGAGGCAATGGCTTGGCAATAAAAATCTATCATTTAAGGAGGTATTAAAACTGAAGGCAGTTTGGAATTGCAGAAGACAGCTGTACCTGTTATTTGCTGTGGGGGAGGGGATGGCGCAACAGCAGCTCGAGGTGGATCTGAGGGGTCGAGGCTCTGTTCCGCTGAAGGAGAGAAACTAGAGTGAGCGAAAGTGAACAGTGGCGGAAAGATCTCAAAAAGTGATGGGGGAAGTGAGAGCTTGAAATGAAGATGGAAATGGGAGGTGTCTTTTCTTCTCTGACTTTGAGCGTGACCAAAAACAAGCTATAAGTGACAGGAAGACAGTTGGCATGTTCTAAATTTCGAACTCTACGACAAGCTGTGATTGTGGACGTTTTTGGAGTTAACACTTCAGAGTCTGAGGCCGGTCAGACACTTTTGAGGTAGTCTGAAAACCTTGACATTTTTAGATATTTCACTTATCTAAAATCATTGATGTAAAAGTGACACTTATATTAGGATTGTTGGGGATGTCCAGAAAATAATCATGACAGTAAAATAAATGTAATAAAACATATTTTTTAGTTAAAACTATATTTGTAAACATACACTTATCAAAAAACTATTTTCATAGGTGCTCAGAGAAACACATTATAAACATTTCAGGCAAATACTTTGAGCTCTAAATCTCATATGGATGTTGACTACACACTGGTGTATTCAATAGTGCATTCAGAGATTTTTATGTGGTTTCACTATTAGAACTTCAGAGTAAATTGTTTTGTCCAAATCCAGTGAGTGGCCCTACACAATGAATATTGATGAGGCAGGTGTTAGCACACCTGTGAGCCCCCTCCACTGTCACTGTGGTCCATCCTGTGAAAGACAAAGTCCCTGGAATGTTGTAGCCCCATGACTAAAATGGGTTGTTCCTTGCTACATAATGATCCAATTATGACTGCAGATTTACCATGCCCATATCATATGAATAGCCCTCACCTGCTAATGGGTTGGCCATTAGTAATATTTAAAAAGTAGAAGATTCAAGGTTTCTGGGTGTTATTCTCTTGTTTGAAGCAGTTTTAAATGAATGTCGGCGAAATATGCCACCGGTGGGATACAAACTTGGAAGAGTTAAGGGGAAACTGGCAAGAATTGTCTTAAAGGTTTCTTTATCCCACATAGCCTACAATCTGTGTTAATGTTTAGGCCTAGCATCGCTACTTCTCTTTTACTTACAGTATAGCCTAGACTCTCCTGTGCATTTCTGCTGTATGGGAAACAGTTGAAGTTGTGCCAATGGTGAAGTTGTGAGGGTATTGGCAAGGTCCGCTACCCCACCCAGTGTAAACCAAGGATCAGACCCTCAACCAAATCACAAAAAAGCGGTCGGTGCCCCTGAAGTCAGTGAAGAGGCACGCATACAGTCACATATGTTGTTCAACTTAAAGGTGCTCTAAGCGATGTTGGCCAACGTCACTTCTGTTGACTTTAAAACAAAACAGAGAGCTAGCTCGCTACTTCCTCCCCCTCCCTCCCGTGCAATTGAAACTCTCCTAAACGCGCATCTCGTCTTGCTGGAACAGTTTGTTATATTTTCATGGGCTAGGTTTGCCCTGTTTTTTTTTATTAGGTTTTTTTTTAAGTATATATATTTTTTGGCATTTTTTTTTTGGGCCTTTATTTGGATAGGACAGTGAAGCTAGACAGGAAGCGAGTGAGGGAGACAGAGATGGGGTGGGGTTGGGAAATGACTGCAGGTCGGATTCAAACCTGGGTCCCCGTGGGCACTTGGACCCGTGCATGGTATGAGCGCTGTAGCCTGTTGCGCCACAGCGCCCCCCTGCCTAGGTTGTTTTTGTTGCCGTTCTTGGAGGCTGTCCACAGAGATCGCATTTTTTTTACAGTGTATTCAGGACACAGACAGCTAGGTGCTGTTTGCAGTAAGTGACATAAAATGTTTTAGCCTAAAAAACGCATGGCATTGCTTAGAGCACCTTTAATTGGTATGCATTGCACTCTCAGGGAATCGGTAGATCGGTAGGTCTTAGCCTGCATCAGGTGTGTAGAGGTGACCACTCTCAAAGGGAGAGCAACGTCCTCGAAAGCAGCTGGCCAAAGTGATCATTACTGTTTTATAAGAACCCATACAGTAATTTCCTGTGTATTAGCCGCATTGTGTATAAGCCACAGGAAAGTGTTTTATACAAGTTAAAAGAAACAAAATCATATTAAAACCATGTTAACTGCCCCCCGTGTATTAACATAATAGCTGAAGAAATCAATGTATAAGCTGTGGCTAATAGTTACGGTAATAAATTACCGTAATTACGGTACATCACTGTAAATTACGGTAATGTGTGACCTAACCTTGGTTGCATTTATCCACCCTGGTACTAGTGGAGAGGGAAAAAGATCCAGGGCATCCTACCTTACATGCTAGTGAGTATTTGTGTGTTGCATGTGAAGGCAACATTTGAGGTGATGAGTAATAGTGTAATGCTCATTTGTTATGTCAGACTCTGACTGTAAGATTTTGTTGTATTGTGGGGTTGCTCCTCAACAGTCTCAGCAGAGCCAAAGTGTGTTGGAAGTGTAGCCTACATCAAGACAAGTAACCTTAGCAAACTCACCTAAGCAACCTCCCATTCCAACCAAACACACAAGCAATTCACGCAAAGTGTCAGCAATGCCTCTTCTTCCTGAGGAAAATGCGCAAACTCCAGGTCCGCCAATCAGTACTGACAGCTTTCTGCATATGTTTCATTGAGTCCATAGTCACTTTTAATATCTCAGCCTGGTTTGGTGCACTATCCAATATTACTGAAATCGCAACCCATTAAACCATACATGGGCAACATACGGCCCGCGGGCCACATCCGGCCCGTGGGCTTTCCCTGACCGGCCCGCGTAAGGTCCGTGAAAGAACAATAGTCAAGAGCCTAGCATAGAGATAATGCATGCAAATCAATATCGTTGTTTTTATTTTGAAAGCGACTGCTATTTGTACGCCCATACATTTGTGCGTGGATGCGGCGACGTAAACACCCTCACTGATGTGCTGGTGAATAGAAAAATGCTTCTGCGTCGACACAATGCAGTTGCCTTTACGTCGGCGTAAACCTTTCAAAGTTTTGTGTCTCTTATGTCTGCGTCGCTCACCACCGCAAAGGTTGTTAGAACGAACTCCTACTGCTGCTCGTTGGCGATACGAAGTGTTCATTTCAAAACGTTACTGGCAGATAGACAGTTTACAATCGGATAACCCCGTAATTGTAACCAAAATATGTCTGAGTTTATTTGCAAAGCTTATGTTAGCGAACTAGTATGATGCTACTACCCACAGGTTGCTTGAAGCAGCCGGCTCAACACACAGAGCGAGTTCACCAATCACAGTTATGTGCATAAAGTTAAAGCAAAAACATAGCCTACAGTTAATTTAATGATGGTAATGATTTAATGATGAAATATTGCTGAGTGTTGATGAAATGGTGGCACGGCCTATCGGTTGTACTGACTCCTTCACATTTTCATGACCTAGCCTAATTATATAGATATTGTAGTACTTTTTTATATCAGTCTTTGAAAACTGAAAAAAATGTCAATGTCAAAAAATCATTTTGAGGAATGAGGATTAAATACTGGACATAGATTAAATAGGCCTATTGCTGTTTTTCCTTTGTCTCCCTCACATTTTCATCTGTTCTTACGACTAGTAAACAAAACCATATGATTTACTTAATGTTATACAAGAACAGAATAGAATTGAACAGAATTGAGTTCAGACTTGAGTTCGGTATTTTGAGTCCGGCCCTCCTCAACAGTCCCAGTTTGTCATGTGGCCCCTTGGGGAAATTAGTTGCCCACCCCTGCATTAAACACAATTATAGGCTAGAGTGGGGGAAAAAACAGCCCTTAGGGAATATGTGATATTGCTGTGAAACAAAAAGCTAAACATGAAATGCTATCCTACCCCACGGCACCAGGGGCGTTTCATCCTGCACAATATGGCTTCAAAAAACTAATGTAAATTCTGAAAAATGTATTATATAAATGTATAATATATGTATATAAATAATATAATGTACTATGTAAATAAGATGTACTGTCTATATTCTTACCAAACAACTCACAATTCACACATATGACATCCTGTAAAGCTTCTCTTTTCTTGAAGTGCAGAGCACGCATCCATTTTATGGTGAGTACTTGTACATCACCATTGTCAACATAGTGCATAGAAATAATAGCAACAACATTTTACTTCCTTTAGTGATTAGTTTGTGAAATATGGGGGGGGGGGGGGGGGGGGACGTTTTACCCCAAAGGGTGCTTTACCCCATGCACTTGATTGGAGCAGGATTCCCTTATTAGTATTTACAACAGAAGGACTACATTAAAAGGAACCCAAATAGCCTTGGACAACACTCACTCACTACAAAGCCAATCCTTCAGGCCAGAGGTACGGATCTCTCACCTTAGAGAGGACTAATAGGACGTGACCTTCTCAAAGTAAATGGTAACACTACAACAAGGGGCTACTTTAAGATTTTTGGAGGAAAAGATCAGGCAGTCTGCCCAAATAGGCGGCATTGGACCATTAAACCACACAATGATCCAAAACATAAAGCCAAACAAGGCAAGAAATGGTTAACAGAGAACAATATCAACATTTTAAAGTGGCACAGCCAGAGTCCAGACCTCAATCGGTCAAAAAAGTGGGCACAAAGAAATAGTGATGGCAAATAATTGTTCCTGTCAGGAACCCCGAATCCCGGATTGCTGCTAAAAAGATGCAGTCTAGAATCATTGTGGAGACATGGAGAGGCTTGGCAGGTATTATAAGAACCATTTTGAGAGCTGTGATGGCAAATAAAGATCTTTCCATTAATTATTTAGAAGAGGGTATGAATCATTTTGGACGCACCATTTTTTTTAAAAAATGTAAAAAAAGATGAAACGCTTTTTCTGATTCCATGTTTTTACCACATTGTCTTGCAACCTTTTGGCATGTTGCAGTGTCATTTTCAGTCAGAACAAACATATTGAGAAAATCCACATTAAATCAATATTTGCCAAGGGTATGAATAATTTTCTTCTTAACTGTATATATGTATGTATGTATGTATGTATGTACTGGCGCTTTTCACACATGAAGTTCCTAATAGAAAAATAAAGTTCTTTAAATTGAATTATTTCAGAAATAAGACATCCTTACACTAATCATATGATCATCCATGCATTCAAGCATTGGACAAATATAACCGACCATTGGACAGGACACACAGTTATTATGATATTTGTATCCGTGTAGAGACACCTAGTGGAAGAAAGTATATCACAAAAAAGTCTGTGGAACTATGGAATAGGTACATTTGCCAGCCTTTCAGTACTTTCAAGCTGTCAATCTTCAGTATTTTGAAGATAAAAAACACCCCCACAAACACAGACATACAGACACAGACACGTACACACACACAAAAGAGACCAAAAACCATGTTTAAAAATATAGACTTCAGTTTATTGCACAATCATTGCAGGAGACTGGGGGGTGGAGGGGTCTGTCTGAGATCAACCTGACAGATGGACAGACACACTGACGGACAAGACAAGATTAGTACACACTTATTACATACAACGCTCGTACGGTGAATACAATTGGACGGAGAAACGAAAAGCAAACACACACACCAGCAATGAGAAGAACAAAAGATACAAATTACAGTACATTCCCTGTATGAAAACTGTCATAAAGTAATTTGGTTCAACCATACACAATTAAAAAGAAATGTAAAGAAAACTGTTGTTGTTCTGAGATGGTCAACCTGTGTGTGTGTGTGTGAGAGAGAGAGAGAGAAAGAGAGAGAGAGAGACAGAGTGAGAGATGTGTGTGTGTGTGTGTATACTTGGTTAGATCAAATACACATGCCACTGCAGACTGGTATGTCAAGTGTGTGCTTACAATCCGGTCTTACAATCGCATTTGATAGAAACAATCACTGTGCACAAATATCACCACTAGATGGAGCCATATCATTTCAGATGCTTCAAAGGTGACAAACATGACAACATAGGACAGACACAGAAACACACATGGAGACAGACTCAGGAAAGGTCCCTTTTACCCCACGAAAGACGGGCAGTCTCATTGTCTGTACATGAGTTAATTGGTACAATTTTCTGTACCAGTCTTTTTCTGAATTACAGTATTAATAACATCCATAATGAAAGTATTAAGAATAACTAACAGTTACTCCTGTATAAATAATCATGAACAGGCTATCCAGCACCTGCATACTAAAAAAGAAGACAGTTGTCATATTTTTGTTAGTAGTTTCATACATGTAGTTATTGTATACAGAGAACAGGATATTATACAAAGACAATGATTAATTTAACTTCCACCTCCTCTGAGCTATGGGCTGGTGACTGTGTGCTACAGTGTAACTTTCAACATGCCCCCTTCAGTCCATGGCCCCTCATAGGACTACAGCTTATCCTCTCTTTTTCTCTTCTTCTATGTTGCTTCTGCTTTGCATATCCCAATGATCCAAATGAGGCCTGTGTTCTGAGCTTCCACACATTCACTACATAGTACACTATACAGTGAATAGTTATTCACAATATAGTTGACTGTGTAGGGGATAAGTGGATGTTCTGAATGCAGGCACAGCCATTCCACTGTGACAGGTTTACTTATCTGTCTAACAGGGGGGCTACACCGGGCGGGTAACAGAAGCGTTCTGTTCACGTGAAAATTTTTTTAGAAGACCGGTCTATTTTTTTTACATACGTGCCTCTATCACGTCTGGTGTAGCCAGTTCCATTGATTATAGTGAAAGTAAGTGTTGCAGCAGATGCAACACAAATTAATGCTTCAGTTACGCGCCTGGTGAGGCCCCCATTACTGTTCAAAGTTGAGCACTCAGTGTCAAACACAGACGCAATGGACTGAAGTCTTACCAAAGTAAAGTTACCCAAGATGCCCATACTTCATATTCTGCAGTTTTCACACACCAACACCACCCCCCCCACCCCACCCCACACCTCAGCTTCACTCTCAGACCTTCACCTCTGACATGAGGATGGGTGGCTGCCTGCTTTGCTTAACTGGGTAAGCACAGCAGCTGAACAACCAGTGGCTCAGGGCTCAGCGCAGGTCTTAAAGGGATGATTTGCAGACATGCGGTGACATGGCGCCCTGAGCCAAGGTCAACCCTGAATGGCAAAGGGGGGGTGGGGGGGACACACTATTGAGACACTTCATTCCATATTAAGAGATGGGGGGGGGGGGGTTGTTTCAAATAACTATGCTTAGATCTGTCTTAGAATGAGTATATTGTAGGTGCTGATGCAAGAGAAGGCCCAGCCATTGAGATGAGACATAATGATTTGATCATGAAGTGATCATTAGTTATCATTAGATTGTTTTACCCAAATGTTGTTAAATTATTTGATATGGTGTTCATAATGCCATGTAAGGCTTTGGCCATTTCTCTCTCTCCATCCCGCTTGAGCAGGCTTTCTGTATCTTCACACTTTGTGGTACACAATATGCATTGGCATGGCAACCAAAACAGGAAATGGTTCATTTCAACTTTTGCAGACATCACTAAGCATTTTCTTTTACAGAATAGTCAGACTTGCTCAGCAGAGCCATTAGAGTGCATATTTGTGTAATTCTAAACAACAGCGGCCAAAATTGTTGTCCAAATAAATGAATAAAATATTTCAACACATACTTGAGGATCTGTATTTAACCAAATAAAAAGGCAAAAACCAAATTGCACTACACAACAGGGGAACCAAATTTTGTATTTGAGGAAGGGTTCACACATACTCTTCAAACTTTTCTTTGTAACATCTTGTCTCTTTAATCCGGCTTAAAATGAACAGTGCCTTGGAAAATAAAAATGACATGGCACATAAGGGCTAATAAGGGTTTTGCCACTCAAGGGAACACTTCCGGTAATACAGCATGGTGTTTTTTCACAAAGAGCTCAGCCTGGACCACAGATAGAGCCTCGAGTTTCCCTTTAGAAAAGGGTTAGAACCCCCCCCCCCCCCCCCAAACACCCCACCCACCCAACACCCATGCTTTCATTTACACTACCCTCACTTCAGATATGTCATATAGATATACATACATACAAAAACAATTCAGCATATTTATATATATATATCTTGCACTGTATGCATATATCATTTATATATACATACAAGTATGTACAGTATTTATACGGACTTTAAATATGTCTTGTTATTGGTATTCACTTTGATCCAAAGCCCTTTTAGTAAAAAATAAATAAAACAGTGCAGTTTATTTGATACAGTTGTATTGCCTCTGTTGTTCCTCAGTTGTAATCGTTTTTTTTCCCTTTTTCCCCATATGAGCAGATCTGAAGCTTTGTGGAGCTCTTCACAAGAGTGGGTCGTCCTACATGTTATATCCTACAATGCACTAGCATTAGGCTGGCATCAGGCAAGTATTTAAAAATTTGGGGTGTAAATATACGTATACATTATAGATATTTCTCCTTTTTTTTCTCTTTATGTTTTTAATTCAAGGGATCTGTTATCTTCTTTTGTCTGTTGAGCTACTAGCATGCATTAGTTACATGACGTCGCACCTCTGTGCGCTTGTTTCCGCCTGGTGTCAGCTCAGGGGTGTCAGCACTGGTAGGCCACACAGAGACTAGCATAGCGTCCCTGAGGGCTGGAGTTAAAGAGTCTATCATGAGGTCAGACTTGTTTGAGGAGTAAGAGTATAGGTTGAAGAAGAAATTCGTACAGTCGGGACTTTTGCAGGGGTGCTACACTCTAGGGCTATAGGTGTGTGTGTGTGCGTGTGGGTGGGTGAGTGTGTGCATCTATGTGTGGCTGTGTGTGTTTGAAGGGGTATAGTAGGTGTGTTTGGCAATTTGTGAAACAGGAAGAGTGAAGGGAGTTGTGTGCGTCAACAAATGCGGAACAGATACGAGTGAGTGAATCACTCTTACACGAGAACATGTACCAACAGTGTGGACATAGATCCCCTACATTGAGAAGTCTATGACCGTTTTCAATAATGAAAATTCTTGAAAAGTCTTTCAACTTGTTGACAATAAATACAATTAATTTACATATTATAAAAAACAATACAATAAAAGGAACACATTGTATACTCTCAACAAATGAAATAAAAATAATGGAATTCATTATAATGGTTAAACAACTATTACATGACAATCATGACCTGAAAGTGCCATTTGGGATTTCTAATATTAGCATCTCATAATAAAAAAAGATAAAGAAAAAAGAAAGAAAAGGGACCTCATTCATAGGTTTGCTGTGCCTAAAGACACTCTTCAGTGCATGCAGCATGACCAAGGTGCATTTTATTTCCTGATCGGATCGATGCTTAAAACAATAGTTCAGTCAGCATAACAGCTCAAAGGATGCTGCTTTTATGTTCTTAAGTGGCTAGACTGAAGTTGTGCAGTTTGAATACAGATGATATTGCCATATACAGTGAACTGAAACTCACACAAGTGTTTTGAGCCCCACCCTATGACGGTGCTTGCCGTAGCTTGTCTACCACAAAGAGGAAGTTCCCAAATGTTTGATCACCACAAAGTTTTTCAGAGCTCCTATGAGATCTCTCATCAAGCCTTCAATTGTGAAGCAGTAATTGACTAAACCTGGTAACATGAAAGTGGATTACCCTGTTAGTGTTTCATAGAATCGACTATGTTGATATGAGTTCAATGATATATATGACAACTTGACAGCCTACTTCCTTATCATTCCTTCGTTATTGGCAAAGTGGAGTAGCTGTTGATAGTGTCTAGCGTTGCAATGCACTTCGACTGCAATAAAATTGAAATGTATGACATCATAAAGCAACGACAGATAAAACATTGGGCACCAATTTGGTGCTGAAACAATATTTTTTCATCTTTCAGAGATGGCACATCATTCTGCATAGAAAGGTTTTAGAAGTGCATGACAGACATTACTCTTAAGACATATACTGCATGTAAGACCCCATGTAAGACCCCTCCCTTCCACACACACACTCTCCCCTCCCTCTCTATACGGCCCCATTTTCAGCACTTGAAGTGCCACAGTGATTCAACGCAAAGAGGAATGAAACAGTTTCCCAGATTGTTTCCCTTTACATAATTACTTTTGACCCGGATCCAAGGTTACGCAGTTAATTGGGGTGAAAGGTTTGTAAAAAACGCTGATTTGAAGAGGAGTGCCATATCATCTTGTGACAGGCTGCTCTGGAGTAAGATGGTGGTGACTGGTGGAGTCTATGTGCTATCCACTATCAGTCCCATAAAATTACAAATCTGTGATGACTAAACATCACATTAAATATAATGACATAGTTAATACTAGCAAGTAGAATTTGCAAGAAAATAAATAGTTTGGACACCTTAGCGATTAAACTTTAAGGTGCCCCATTAATAAAAAAAATACATGAATTACAAGGCCGTCATACCAGGATCTCAGGTGTAAACTTCACATAAAATACTATTACAAACCAATGAATGAAGTCCCTTGTCTTTTGATAACACACAGAAAGGAGAGGAAGAAGACAATGGCGACAAAAAGAGCACAAATATGGACGACGAATAAAATATTGGGACAAAATAAAAAAACAAATAAACAAAGCAATTCAGAACTCAAGTATATCCAAAGACCCCTGTGAAGTACTTTGTTAGCGGGAGTGCATGAGTGTGTATGTGTGTGTGTGTGTGTGTGGAGGGCATTCATAGTGCATTATGTGAGCGTCATGTATCTCAGTGCTCAGTGTGTGTTAAGAGAACAGTAGATATGGTGCATAGTCTGCGACAGGGTGACATCTGAGATAGAGAGGTCTAATTCAGTGCATGTTACCACTTGCTGGATGATAA